>NC_056743.1:636888005-636970505 GCF_019279795.1 Protopterus annectens
TCATAAACCACTGTTTAAATACTCAAAATATCCAATAATTTCACATTTGCATGGACTGGCCATGTTGTGCATCAGACGTAACAATGCCCACAGTAGCCGTGTACTCTATAAGGTTGCAGGAAGTTAGGATCACATACTGCAGTGGTGGTGGGGGCAGATGGTACCATTGGCAGTCACCACTGTGCCACCCTGCCAGACTATTCCTTTTACTTATCCTGATAAGTGCTTTGCCTATGAAGTAGTTGCCAGCAATGAATAGGTGTGAGAGCCTCTGTGCCCACAGGCAGCAGGTAAGGTGTAGCACTAGGAAAACATGCATATGCAGCCTGATGAGCTGTATAAGTGTTAAGCCAGAGAAATACTGTCAGCCTTAAGGTATACATTGGTGTGGCAGAATATTCAAAGGTGACACTGAGGCTGTCTATCCAATGTTCTCAGCAATCTGACTTGGGACAGACTGTATCTGACATGATCATAATGTGACCCTCCTAAAGCATGGAAGGTATGTCTCCTCGAGGCAAATCAGATGGTAGTTGTAGTGTGTCTCATGGAAGCACTGAATGAGGCAACATTTGCAACTATTGTCTGCTTCCTGTTACTGTATTCCAAATCACTGTGTACTTGTTTTATGTCATCCCAGAATCCATGAAGCACACTCACCCTCTCCACAGTGCTTTAGGTAATAGCCATTTTTCCTGGGTCACTGACACACATCACTGGTAATTCCAAGTTATGCAGCTGTGTCAAAGGAGGTACCTAATCCCATCTACCATCCATTTTATAACCCCTGTGGTAGGTATGCAGACTTCAGAAGTGCACATTTCAGATATTGTGCATACTTGGGAACAAAGAGGGAGGCCATAAGGACCTCTTGGCTAGAAACTGTCTTTGTGTGTGTGTCTCTCTCTCTCTCTCTCCCCCTTTATCCTAATGAAGTGATTACTGTGCAACAGGTAAGGAAAACTAGCAGTGTGAATCTAATGTATCTGAGTGGCAGAGGTTTGGGTTCTGTTGTCATTCCAGATATCTAGTCAGATATCTAGTACACACCCTAAGGTGGAGTTGGCTAAGGTGTTTAATTACCCTTCTGAACTTTCCAGTCTGTCTTATGTTTCTGTTTGGATACATGTACTCCATGTACTACAAGAGTTGGATACATGCACTCTATGTACTACAAGAGTATTTTGCTTTAGAGCTTTTGACTTTGAGTCTCATTATGTTCCTTTAAAATTCTTTTCATGGATAACACTTTTATTCACTGCTATCACTTAATGCTGTTATGTCAGCCAGAAAAGGGTCCAAGTTACAAAGCATTGGTATGGGGATAGCCTTTTTGCTGTCTTTCATACAGATATTCTCTTTGGCAATTAATTCTTCCTCTATGCTTCTGGTCATGTTGTACTTTGTATTTAACCAAATATTCAGCTGCCTACTTTTACTCCATGG
This sequence comes from Protopterus annectens, assembly GCF_019279795.1. Lineage (NCBI taxonomy): Eukaryota > Metazoa > Chordata > Ceratodontiformes > Protopteridae > Protopterus > Protopterus annectens. The sequence goes on from NC_056743.1 coordinate 636,889,452, forward strand.
ATCATTTGAATGCTCAGCCCGGACAGTGCAGTAGATAGAAGGTAATATATTTCATTTTCAAATGGATGCATGCATGTTGATAAACAGGATGCTTAAAAGGACTTGCTCAGATAAGTGATATCTGAAAAACTGAGTAGCGCTTTTTGTTTTGCTTTGCTTCAGTTAAAATGGTCAAACCAGTAAAAAAAATACAGTAAAGAAACCTGCAGCTATAAGTGATTACTTACCTGCATCCTTTATGAGAGATTCTGCTACCTCAACACAGTGCATTTACTAAAAGCTACAACTTGGGTGCTCATTCCAGAACGAGTGGAGGGTGGGCTTGTTACTTTGGTTCAGGATATGTTGGTAGACTCTTTCACCATGTCTGATTCATAGCACAGCATTGTCTTTATTTTTTCAATAAAATACAATTCTATTTATCAAACATTTTCTGTACCACTGAATTATAAACAGCGTTTGGATTATTATAGGTCCTCATTTCTTGTCTCATTTGTCTTTGTCTGACATCCTTTTACATTAATAATATAAAGCAACATTATTAACACTTTTCTAACACTGATTACTTTCATGAGTCATCTGTTACTTGCCAATATTTATCTAATTTTCTTCCTTTTAACAAAAACTATGTACATTTCATGTATCTGTAACACCCCTTTTTCCTTTTTACGAAGCAGTATTTCTAAAGCTCCCCAATCTTTTCTTTCTCCTTTAATCTGTTCCATCAGTTTGCCATGGTGGAGTATTCTAACCAAAATGAAGAATGAGACCGCAAAGGAATAGCCGTATTGCAGTACAGTTTTGTGAAGTATTCACCCTAAGAAAAATGATTTGATATGTTTTCCTGGTCTTGGTAACAGTACTTAATTTTTATGGTTAGGGAGTGATTAAGTGAATGGTCAAATGGGGCTTTGGTGAAAGGTCTGGTACTTCCTTGTTTGTAGAGATGGTGTTATGACTTTGTATTGTACGATGTTTACATACAGTAAAGTTACCTTGAATGTTGCCTGGCAAATTCACTGTACTTGAATCCTGAATAGAGAGAGTCTCACCACCAATTATTCTAATCGGTTGTATGGAAGGTCATATGACCTGCTGCTTGTTTGCCGACTGCACTTAACGAGAAGAATACTCTTTTCCAGGCATGCTGGATGGTTTCATACTGGAATGTTCAAGGTGTAGCAGGACTGTATCCTTCCAACAATAAGGTACTCTAGTAAGGGATTATTTTCAAAAAAAAAAATGAAGGCCGCTGCTCATTGTTGCCTGTATCTGCACAAGTGCTTTACCCAGTGGCTAACAACTGTGAGTAGCACTGATCTGAAAGGCACTCATAGCTAAAACACACCTGGCTGGTGAAATGCCAATGGATTGATAATATCCCAAAAGTCATCAGCCAGTTTGAAACACAGGATTAAGGCTATGTGCTACTAATAAACTTCATTTTATACTCCTGGGTTTGATTCCCGCAGTCTCAGTTTACATGTTTTTATGGCTATGAGCAAGTTACTTAACTAGATGTTGCTTGTTGGTCACCACTAAGAGGAGGCTGTCATGAGTAGTGGCTTTATCAGCTGAACAAGTAGCAGAAAAAGAAGACCATGGAAAGGATATTGAATATCTACAATGATGTCTTTCTCTGATTTTTAGTGTAACTATTATGACTGTTGCTTGCTTCCGAGATGATGAAAATTCTCTGTTTTTCAAAATGCTATTTATCAATTTCAAATAATTAACTATGAATTTTCTTTATAGCGCAACTAAATGTCCAGTGGAATACATCTATACTTCAATTATTGCCAAAAGTTCTTGTAAACCTCTCCAATGACTGTTCTGATGCAGTACAAAAACAAGGCAATTCCTGATTATTCAGAAGTGATTCTATATCTTGGTCACCCCCTTCCTTACATAATTTATAATAAACAATTAATGAAAAGCTTTAGTGACGCTTCCACTTAAGCATACATATAAACCCATATTAGGGTCTATTAGATCCGCGGTGGTGCAGCAGTAGCATTGTTGCCTCACAGCAAGAGGTTCTCCCGTTCGATTCTCAGCTGGAGTGAGGGGAGTGCCTTCTGTGTGGAGTCTGCATGTCCTCCCCGCGGTTGAGTAGCATTCCGAAAAACATGCATGAATGGGCGTGCCTTCGTTGAAGGTTGGGCGTCGAGCTGGCAACTCGGCACCGTAAAAATCTACTGTCAATCATTAGTGGACTGGAGTTCCGCTGTGGCGACCCCTAACTGGGAAAAGCCGAAAGACAAACAACAACATATGATATTGTTGTATTCATGTTCTGCATTTGCAACCAAAGCATCACATATTTTGAATTTACTGAAGAAGTCTTAAATTAAATTTTCTAAGTTTCGGTGCTCGTTTGCTTTGCCAATCTTGTAATTGAAAACCCTTATTGGCCTTGTTTTCAAACTAGAAATATGCCTAGCTGCCTGCCTGCTACCCTTCCTAATTACCATTTCAAAGTTCGACAGCTCTTTTTTGCAGACCGGTGTAGATTTTGGCACTCTGTCTTTGTATATGGAGCTCCGCTCTAGCTCTTGATACAGTGCATGGAGGCTGCCCTTAAGCTCTGAAAAGCTGGTCATTTGGTGGGGGTGGGACCTAAATTTCTTAAGCTACTGGAAAAGTTACCTAATGTAAAACATAATCTCCTACTATTATTGGTAAATGTGAGATTTTTTACATTGATGTAAGCTGCCATTATCTCAAGAAGATGGGACCTCAGTTTAACATCCAAAGGACAGCACACTAAGGAGTGCAGCAATCCCCCCACCACCACCTTTTGTAGCACTCCAGTGTCAGTACTGGAAAATTAATCCAATAACCTGGCTGAGAATCTAACCCACAATTTCTGATTTTCCAGCACCAACAAATGAGTGTGCTACCTGTGAATCACTGACACTGCTGTGGGGTTTCTAAGTTGGTTTGAAATCCATCCCATTGCTGGGAGCCACTTCAGAGACCACCAAACTTGAAATAACACTTGTAGATAAGTAGCATCATATATGTACATCTTTGAAGAAATGTGAAGTAGGTAGCTATTAAAAACTCTCTGGCTATATTTCTGGGACTTTCTAAATTTGGATGTTTTCAAAAAGTAAAGGAATTTTGCAAAGCATTTTTATGATATTGTAAATGATCTTTTAAGTTTATTCTTTTTAAGAAGACTACATGGCTCCTTTGATAGAAGGAACTGGAGTCTGTGTCATCATTCATTTCCCTTATACCAGGAGCAGGAGTACAAGGAAAGGCCAATGTGATATGGCTTCCATCTATGTAGGTGCCAAGATTGTTTCCTTCACGGAGTTCTGAGTGAAAGGACGAAATCCATTTGAATGCTGCACCTCAGAAGTCTCTCTTGAAGACCTGAGAATATGGTGTATGAGTGTTTTATAGCTGTGTGTAATTCCGTTTTGAAGAAAGTATACAATTGTAGGGTTCACATACATATAGAAAAGGTAAGCGTGTGTGTCTGCGTATGTTTTACATGTTTTTATCATAGTAAGAATGATGTAATCTAGAAAGAATGGGAAATGATTAACTTTGTGATTAAAATGGGAAATGATTAACTTTGTGATTAAATTCCTAGCTCATGTAATGTATTGTTCCCTACTTACAGTTTCATGCAGTTTTACTGGTGATTAAGATAAACATGACGGAATAAATTGCTGTATAGGAAGAGCATGTTATCTTCAGCTGCCAAAGTAAACTACATTTTCCCAGTAGGCCACAGAACATCCTGAAATTAAATGCTTTGATTAGTATTTAGATTTTTGTGGTCCATTCATTTAGAAGCTGCTGTATAGCTATTTTATTTTGCCTTAATCACGTTGCTTTTATCTGGTCTTTGCTTGCCCTCATGTAAAGATGAAGCTGGCCCCTACATTTGAGCCATGTATCATGCCCATAGAGGGTTAAACTGGGGATCCAGACATCTACATTATACTTCAGTTTTGTCCAGGCATTTTGAAGCCTTTCCTACTTGGCTTTATGTAAGCATGCTTTTACAGATTGTGGTGCTATGATAGTACTTTCATCTGCTGGTTACTAACTCATGCATGATTTTTCCTTCATGCAAAACAATAAGGTTATGTTCACTTTCTCCAGTCACTGTTAGTGCAAAGAAGGCATTGTTTCATAGAGACTCTTGACTACATTCTGCACCCTAAAGAGAGACCATGTATAAAAGAGGTAAGCCTGAGCTTCTGTGCATAGTTGGGAATGAAATGAGATGCTCCACTGGAAGGAGTATAGTTTAGTTTTAACTTTCAAATGAGGAGGAGAAACTGCCATATTTCATAGGTTCATAGGTTCATACTAGGCTATCTGCCCGAGGGCATTTATAAGCCTAGCCCATTGTTTTGTGGCTTACGCCACCCCTTTAGTATGGGGAACTATACCCATTATTTTGCTGTGCCTCTGTCGAGCAGTGACACTGAGGTAATTCCTGGGGTATATCTGCGATCTCCCATCCATTGGTCAAGATTTCTCTTGAACAAGGCCAGCGAGGTGCTCTGCCTCACATGTACCGGGATTTTGTTCCACAGCATAGGGAGTCTTTGGGTGATGAATCTATCCCTCCAGCACGTCCTATTAATAGCCGTGTCGAGGTTTAAGTCTCCGCCCTTGTGGCTCTGATGGATCTAGATTTTTGAGGTGAAGCATATTCATCAAATCTGGGTTTGACATGGCCTTGTATGTTAGGCAAAGGTCACCTCTGAGCAAGCGGTAGCGACTGAATAGAGCTGGAGTTCTTTCAGTCGGGCAGCATAGGACAGATTTTTGAGACCCTTTATCCTTTTGGTGAGGAACTTTTGTGGCCTCTCCAGCTGCTGCAAGTGTCGGGTCAGATACATTCCGAATGGGGCATTGTACTCAATCATTGGTCTGATGAGTGATGAGTAAAGGGAGACTATGACCTCCCTTGATCTAGATGAGAATCCCTTCATGATAAGGTGGGCAATGTAGAAGGACTTCCTAACTACTTTAGCTACATGGGTGTCGAATGACAGACTACTATCAACCTGGGTCCCCAGGTCCCTGATAACTTCTTCTGTGCTCAGTGGATTGCCACCTATTTGGTAGCTAGGGGTAACCTTGTTTTTCCCGAAGGGTATGACTATGCATTTTTGGCATTTAACTTTAGGCCGTGGCTCTGGCACCAGTTATCCGTTTCTGTGAGACCCTTCTGAAGGATATCTGTGTCAGATGTGTTTTCTACTATGGCGCCCAGTTTGCAGTCATCTGCAAACTTTGTCAGCCATAACCCTCCTGTGTTTGCTTGTACTTGAAAAGTAGATGCCAAACAAGAGTGGGCCCAGGACTGAGCCCTGTGGGACACCACTTGTGACAGGCTTTGAGTCTGACATGGCGCCAGCAACTCTGACCCTGTGGGTTCTGTCACTCAGCCAGTTTGCAACCCATCTTGTGATGTATGGGTTAACATTTAAGCTGATGAGTTTTTCAATGATACCCGAGTGGGGTATTGTATCGAAGGCCTTAGCCAGATCGAGGTAGGCTGTATGGACTGCCTTTCCCTCATCAATGGCTTTGGTGACTGTTTCGAAAAAGTCAACCAAGTTTAAAAGGCATGATCTGCCTTTGACAAAGCCAAACTGGGTTGGATCCAAAGTCTGCAAATTCCCTATGTCTTTATTTATGAGGTCCATTATGATCCACTCCATGGCTTTGCAGATAAGGCTTGTCAAGCTAATGGGCCGGTAATTTCCAGGGTCTGTGGAGGCACCGCCTTTGTGAAGTGGGACCACAGTTGCAGTGCGCCACTCCTGGGTACGTATCCAGAGGTAAGACTTTGATTAAACAGCTGTCCTAGCTGTGGGTTTAATTCCTCATTGAGTTCGTGGAGCACACAGCCGGGGACACCATCGGGTCCCATGGATGCTGTGTTATTTGCTTTGGAGAGAGCAGTTCTCACTTGGGCGCTGGAGATGTTTGGGGGATGCACTCATTTGGTATAGATATCTCTCCTTTTGGGGGAGGGAGAAGTTTGCACTGAACCTGTCAGCCAGTATGTTGGCAATGTCTGTAGGATCAGTAATCTTCACATCATTTTGAACTAGTTCTGAGCATATCTGGGAGTTTCCTCCTAGGTTTCTAACATAGCTAAAGAAGGCCTTATGATTGTCTTTTGAGTCTTTAACTATTTTTCTCTCGAAATTTGCTTTGGATGATTTTATGAGAGCTCTTAGTTTTTTACTTATAGTGATCAAGGGTGTCTTACCTTTTAAGGATTTTGCTCTATCTTGTAGTAGCTTCCTCCTTTTGTTGTAGAGTTTGTTTATGGCTGGGGTCCACCAGACTGGACGCTTGCCTTTGGTACAAAGAGTCTTTGTTTTGCTTGGGATTGCCTTATCCATGCAGTCCTGCAGGTGCTGGTAGAAGGCGTTTGTAAGTGATTCAGCGGCTTGAGTATTGTTTTCCGCCGGCTCGGGGGCCTGAAAGGAGACCACACTAGTCTTTAGAAGTGTGAAGTCGGCTTTTGAGAAGTTCTTTACTGTGGTCTTTTTATTTCAGGTGGGGGTGGGATGAGGACCTCCAGCGAGATTAGTTTGTGATCTGATCTCACCAGTGAGGGGTATACTTCCGGTTTTGAACATTGTGCTCCCATGTTCATGATGATGAGATCAAGTATGTTATCTCCTCTTGTGGGGATGGTGACTAGTTGTTCCATGGCATTTGAGTTTATGAATTCCAGGAACTTTTGGGCTAGGGTGTTTGGGCTTGAGTAGTGTTCCCAGTCTATATTAGGGTAATTGAAGTCACCTAGTATGATGGTGTTTGGTGATACATTTATCCCCTCTAGTGTTTTCAGGAAGGCCATGTGAGTTTCCTGAGTTTGTGAGGGTGGCCTGTAACATGCTACAATTTGCAGAGCAGTCTTGCCTATGGTTAATTGCACCTGGATGGTCTCCGATGCATCGTGCGTTGCCACCAGTCTTGAGGTGTGGGTGTCCTTGATGAATATGGATACCCCCCCTCCTTTCTTGGTATTGTCTGGATTTTGGGGCCGGAACGCATGATATGAGGTAAAACCTGATAGCGCTGGGGTGCTCTCAGGAGCCTTGAACCAGTATACTGGTAAGGACACAATCCCCTTCTTGGGGAAAAAAGCATTTCTGTACGGTTTCTGAAATGTAATCTCTGTAATTTAATTAGCAGGTTGTAAGTGTATGTCATATAAACATTCATGTGTATCATAAAATTCTCTCCCCATCAGCAGTGCCATTTCTTCTTTGATAGGGAAAAGTACAGAAAGTAATTTTAATGCTTCTTCCCATTTTCTAGGGAACAGAGAAGCTGACAGAACCTCAGTTTGCACTGAAAATCCAGAAACAGGAAGAATTAATCGGGTGGCTTACAAAGAGCTTGCAGGAAAAAGAGAGAACCCTCCAGGTAATCATGAGAACAATTTCATTTTGGAGACTTAAGGCCGAGACTTGCATTTTAAACCATTTGGGAAGAGTCATTTTTGTAGTCAGTAGAAGTGCGTTTTATTAGTGGATACAGTATCCAGTTCTTTATTGACTGATCAAGTGACAAACTGAAAGAAGGGCTGATGTTTCATTGTCTGTGCAAGGGCATTATTAATCTGCTCTTTCTGAGAGACTTTGAGGGCCACCTAGAAACAGCGCTTAAGATACCAATTGTGCCATCCGTTTTATGACTGCTGTCCTAGTACCTTCATTTGTTACTGACTGTCTTCAGTGCTGGTTATAGTCCGTTTCTAATATATTTGGAGTCAACCCATTCATACTGCAGGCTGGTAAGAGACAAGCATTTCAGCAACTTGGTTGCTTTCCTAGGCAGTAGAAATGAGAATGGAATGATCTGTAGAACAGATGCTGGTATCCAAGTTGTGATAACTGTGTTATCACTACAAAGCATACCAGAAGACCTATATCCAGTTCATCACAGCAAGAGATTCTCCAGTTCGATTCTCTGCTGGAGTGTGGGGAGTGCCTTCTGTGTGGAGTCTGCATGTCCTCCCCGCAGTTGGTTGGGCGTTCGAAAGACATGCGTAAATGGGCGTGCCTTCATTGAAGGTTGAACATCGACCTAGCACCTCGGCGTTTGTGAAAATCTACTGCCAATCATTAGCGGACCAGAGTTCCACTGTGGCGACCCCTAACTGGAAAAAGCCAAAAGACAACAACATAGTCTTGTGCATTTATCTTGTACTGTGTACTCTGCTCCAGGTGTAAGATGGATACCATTGTAATGAGAGAAGCAGTAATTTTAGAAGTAGTAAAAAGGGCAGCCCAGCAGATCACAGTACATGTGTAGTCCTGGAAAACAGAAGATTTTTTTTTTTTTTTTTTTACAAAGCATACAACATGTAGCATTGTATTTTTTTGCATCAGAGGGTAGGTCACTCAAAGGTGTAATGTTCTCAAGGTAAAAATTATTTTAACCACAGTGCAAATGAACATGATTGCAAATGAGGGAAGGTACTAGTGGAAGAAGACACGATTTTGCAGGTTCTTGTCACTTTATCAGCATGACAGATGGCTTATCAAGCCATAAATATTAAGTCATCACGCTGACTACACAGAAATGAAGGGAAATTGTCATATGAGATCATGGATCAATGGGGATTTGGTACTTTCCCCTTTCACCACTGCTGTGCCATCTCAAAATTGGTAATCTAATTAACAGGAGGTATGGGGTGGTTCTGCAAAAAATGCTGTCTTTTGTTTATCATCGACTTTTGATATTTATGGTTCGATAAGCTGTTTGTCCTACCACATCGATTAAAGTGATAGAGATTGATTTTAGTATATCCGTTCAGGTATTGCAGCTCATGCAAGTGCCCTTTCTTGTGCCCAATTGTATATCCGTTCAGGTATTGCAGCTCATGCAAGTGCCCTTTCTTGTGCCCAATTGTATATCCGTTCAGGTATTGCAGCTCATGCAAGTGCCCTTTCTTGTGCCCAATTGTATATCCGTTCAGGTATTGCAGCTCATGCAAGTGCCCTTTCTTGTGCCCAATTGTATATCAGTTCAGGTATTGCAGCTCATGCAAGTGCCCTTTCTTGTGCCCAATTGTATATCCGTTCAGGTATTGCAGCTCATGCAAGTGCCCTTTCTTGTGCCCAATTGTATATCCGTTCAGGTATTGCAGCTCATGCAAGTGCCCTTTCTTGTGCCCAATTGTATATCCGTTCAGGTGTTGCAGCTCATGCAAGTGCCCTTTCTTGTGCCCAATTGTATATCCGTTCAGGTGTTGCAGCTCATGCAAGTGCCCTTTCTTGTGCCCAATTGTATATCCGTTCAGGTATTGCAGCTCATGCAAGTGCCCTTTCTTGTGCCCAATTGTATATCCGTTCAGGTATTGCAGCTCATGCAAGTGCCCTTTCTTGTGCCCAATTGTATATCCGTTCAGGTGTTGCAGCTCATGCAAGTGCCCTTTCTTGTGCCCAATTGTATATCCGTTCAGGTGTTGCAGCTCATGCAAGTGCCCTTTCTTGTGCCCAATTGTATATCCATTCAGGTATTGCAGCTCATGCAAGTGCCCTTTCTTGTGCCCAATTGTATATCCGTTCAGGTGTTGCAGCTCATGCAAGTGCCCTTTCTTGTGCCCAATTGTATATCCGTTCAGGTATTGCAGCTCATGCAAGTGCCCTTTCTTGTGCCCAATTGTATATCCGTTCAGGTGTTGCAGCTCATGCAAGTGCCCTTTCTTGTGCCCAATTGTATATCCGTTCAGGTATTGCAGCTCATGCAAGTGCCCTTTCTTGTGCCCAATTGTATATCCGCTCAGGTATTGCAGCTCATGCAAGTGCCCTTTCTTGTGCCCAATTGTATATCCGTTCAGGTATTGCAGCTCATGCAAGTGCCCTTTCTTGTGCCCAATTGTATATCCGTTCAGGTATTGCAGCTCATGCAAGTGCCCTTTCTTGTGCCCAGTTCTTACTCTCACCAACACTAGACAGCCAGGATTCTCTTTATCTGCACTCTAGTACTGATGCCAACAGTTTAGTCTCAAGCACGTTCACAACCCTTTGAACTGTTATCTTAACCTAACCTTAATTTGTCCTATTTGTGACTGCCATTTATGTCTTTTGCCCCCCCCCCCCAAAAAAAAAACAAACTTTTATTTGATCCCCTCACTTACCCCTTGGTGATATACACGCATCCATACACATGTCCCCGTTTTATTTTCTTCTAGTGTCTGTCTGCCAAGCTGAGTCTTTCAGCATGTCCAGCTCTTCCAGCGTAATATTCTGTTTGTATAGCTACCAGAAATGGGCAGTGTTCTGAATGCCTTTTTAACAGTGCAGTACAACTAGTATCAAGTCTGCCTCTCCACACATCCTTTTCACCTATATCACCTCCTCTTGTATTCAAATGCGTTATTCAGGCTAGTAGAGATTATAACCCACAGACCCCTCCCCTCATGTGTCTTCCTTAGGGTGTCCCTCTTGGTACTGTAATATGTAAAGGCTGGTAGAATATGTAAAAAATAAAAGTATGTATAATTACACATTTTTGCCTGGAATCTCGGCTGTCTCTGTCGACCCTCCCCCAAGTAAATAAATTAAAGCTGCAGCAGATCTTTTTGAAGGCTGATTCCTACATCAGGCATCACTTCACCGATTTGTGTGTTATGAGTGAACAAGATAATTTTGCTTCACACTCCCTTTTCAATAATCAACACAAGTATGTTGAACAGGATCAGTTTTAGCATCAAATTCTGAGGAGCTTCACTTGGTTCTGGTTTTTGTTCAGGTAATTGCCCTCCAATTCACTAACCACTACTTCCAGCTAGCCAGTGTCCTAGTCACCTCATCAGTTAGGCCTCACTCCCAAAATGTTTAATTTCTATACCAATGTCCTGTGAGCTTGTGTGCCAAGAGCTTTTTAGAAATCCAGCTGCATTACATCCATAGGACTTCTTCATCCATGTCATTGGTGGCCACTTCACAGAACTGGTTCAGGCTGGACAGACAGCATGTTTCCTGCATGAAACCATGCATTTGTCTGTTTGCATAAAGATTAGTGTTTTAGGACCACCATTATCCTGTATCATAGACTCTGTTCCCTACCCTTTCCTGCAGTGGAGGTGGGACTGCCAGGTTCTTACTTTTCCATAATTTTCCTAGATCCTGTTTTACAAAGGGATGTTTCATTGATGGCCTGTCCTGAATCACTACTCCAGTTTTTAAGGAGGCTGTTCTGCAATTAAGCACATGAATCACTAAACTCCACTGCCAATTTTTAACATCAAGAGTGAATAACTTCTCCAGATGCTGTGCCTTATTTTCACAAGTCCTTTGAGTTCCTTATTAATTTCCTCTCCAGTTAATGCCCCCCCCCCATTTTTCTACCCCTTATCCCATGCTGCCTCTTGATCCCCTTATTCCTCTGTAAATTTTAAGGTAAGACATTATTCCTTTATTTCTGTCTGTTCCCTCATAAATTCTGTCTGAAAGAAACTTGCCTGATCCCTGCCAGTTGTCACCACTCACTTACATGTCATCATTAACCCTATTCTTGGTTCCAGTTACTTTATGCAGCCCCGTTGTCATTCCCCTCTAATGAACACAGTTAATGATATTCAGTTCTTGTCAAAGCTTTCAGTCCCCGATCACCGGGAAACAATGTTATTACATGTTTGTGTGTATTTGTGGTGGGGGGTGCTTAAGCAAGACTCTGTGTTCACTTGTTATGCACTCATTAAAAAGCTTATCTTAATTGTGCAGCTCTTTATTTCCTTTGTTTATTATGCATAGTGTCATTGTGGGCAGTGTAGTCAAAAGAGTACAGTTTAGTGAATTCATACTAAATCTTAGCAGTCTATTGCTTTATTACTCTTATTCCATAGTAAAGCACTCTTTCAAAAAGGGTGAAATCGGACTAAAACACTTCACCAAGGTAAACTATACCCTCCTAGGTGAAGATCTAAATACATTCCAAGCCCCCCACCCAAGCTGGAAGTGGTAACTATGCCAAAGCTTAGACCTGTACTATCACTTCCATAGGTGTACCAGAAAGAATAAAAGCCAGAGCCCCAAGTAAAAACAACCAGCCATGGTGGACATTGACTATCAACAAACCTTAAAATAAATGCAAAACGTTGGTGTACAAGAAAACAAAGGCAAGGCCCCAACAATGGGAAAGCCCCCTCCTCAGCCTTAACAGACAGGACAACTTGTCAAATTCTTCAAGGGCTCCTTTGAGAGAAACTTGGCAACTACAGCCAAGGAAAACCATAAGGTGTTTTACAGCTACATATGTAACCTAAAAGCTAGGATCCAAGCATGTGCAGAACTAGTAGCCAATGGTATCACACACAATGACCCCCACAGAGATAACAAACCTACTAGTGGATAGGTTTGCTGAATCCCTTATCCCCTCCTAAATTACAACACACCTTCCCCCAACCCTACATATCTGAAGAGCAGGTCCTCAAAGCCTTGCCCAAGGTGCTAAACACAGCCTCTATGGGACCAGACAACATCCCAGACTGTCTTCTAAACAGGCTAAAACATGAACTAGCACCACAACTAAGTACCATTTTCAGTCATAGCATAACCACAGGCTCTATTCCTGCTGAATGGAGAACAGCAACAGGTATTCCCCTCCACAAAGGTGGCCTAGCAACTGACCCAGGGGAATTACAGACCCATAAGCCTGACCAGCCTCATCTGTAAGGCCATGGAATGTATCATCATGTACCTCATAAATAAATACATAGGTGACCTCCAAACCCTGGATCCTACCCACATCAATTTTGTGAAGGGTAGCTCTTGCCTGTTAAATTTGGTGGATTTCTTTGAAAATGTGACCAAGGCCATTGATGAGAGCAAATCTGTGCACACAGCATACCTCAACCTGGCAAAGGCTTTCGACACAATCCCACATTCAAGAATTACCAATTAATTTAGCAAACTGAATGTAAACCCTTCATTGTTAGATGGGTTGCCAAATGGCTCACATACTGGACACACTATCAAAGTGGGTGAATCCACATCAACCAGCAGACTTGTTACCATTGGGGTGACACAGGGGTCAGTGCTGGGCCCCCTACTGTTTGGTATATACTTTGCAGGTTCAGGTCAATACTAAGGAGTTGTGGCTGACCAAGTTTGCAGACGACTGCAAACTTGGTGCAATTGTTGAATCCATGAATGATGACAGTATTCTCCAGCAGGGTCTCACACAGACCATCTACTGGTGCATTAGTCACGGTCTCAAACTGAATGCAAAAAAAGCATCATCATTTCCTTTGGCACAAACAATGTCCCCTCACACTCTCAAATCATCAACAGTACCCTAAGTAACCAAGAAGTGGTAAGGGACCTGAAATCACAACGTGACTGCAACTTTAACTTCAACCACCATGTGTCTACTGTAAGGAAAGCTTTCTATGTAGCACAGTTGATTAGTAAAGGCATCGCCTCGAGCAAAAGAGGTTATAACCCTCCTATACTTGGCACTTATCCAACCCATAATTGAGTACAATGACCCATTTGGCATGTACTGTACTAAGCACCTGCAGCAATTAGAGAGACCTCCGAGGTTTGTAATGAAGAATGTCAAGGGGCTCCAGCATGTGTCTCATGTGCCTTACACAGACAACTAAAGTGCCTGTCACTATACTCAGTGTCATATAGATTTCTTGGGGGAGACATGCCTGGCCTACAGAACAATCCAAGTCCCAAACCTAATGAACTTGCTGCATATCTGTAAATCAGACTGGGCTAGGGCTTACCCATTCCAGTGACCTAAATATGGCCTGCGACTTAAACAGGACATGCTGAAGGGGACGGATTTATCTTCCAACAACTACCGCATCTTTGGAATGGGATACCAGTTCTTGGGAGACAGGGCACCTGTATGACACTATTCAAGAGGAATCTGGACGAGTGGATGGGGCACCATAAATTCTTACTGGAGACAGAGCCCACAGTCCTCCTGGACACGAACAGTCATCACTAAATGTAACCTTGGGTACTGACTGACATTTCTATGGTATTACATTAGGATGAAATGGCTAGACTTAAAATGACCTCCGGGTCGAAATCCTAGTAATGTCCTATGATCCTGTGATGTATAACTATCATAGGTTGCCATACTATACAGCCCCTATTGTGACAGTAATTTCTGGACTTCATTTTTTAAATTAATCTATTGATTCCATCATATATTTTTTTTTTTTTACAGCAGTTCAGAAAACCATTGCACTTGACTAGTGTTAAGTGATGAAAAAACAAAACTTGGAAAAAAAAAGACTGTTTCTACTACTGTTTGAAACCTGCATTATTCTGATGCTTTCTACAGAGCAAGTGGCAGTCCTGTATAACATTATAGCACTCGACTAGCATTCAGAAATCTGCACAAAATAAAATATGAAATGAAATGAACAGAAAACTCTTAACATTTTAGGTTTGCATTACTCATATGCTTTCCTGCAAGGTTAGCAGCAAGTGAGGACATACAATTCCTGAAAAGCTACTTTTCTGTGAGGATAAAAAGCACAGGTAAATAGCATCACATAAGAAATGAACACATTTTTTTTACAGATAAAAGGATATGCTAAAATTCAAGTATATATGCATATTTGCAGATGAAAGAATACGTTACAACATTTACTTCAAGTAGCAGTTTATAATGTCAAAACATGGATGAAGAAATGAAGTTATGCTTAGCAGAGCTGGATGGATGAGATGTTGGCCACAATGACTGAGATGGCTTAACATCTCTGGTGCTCTGGCCAAATTTCTCCTACTTGACATTAATACCACCTCAGGTCTGCCCAAAAAAGAGACTTGTGTCCTAGTGGGACTAACCTGGTCAACAAAGCACAATAAATACTTTGAGTACCAGTGAATAATTAGCCTCTACAGTCTGCTGCCTGTGCCCCTCCTTTCCCATCAGCCCTTCATGTTTTAGAATGACCCTTTCACATCTCCCTGAAACAATATTGTCCACAATTGTCATGTCCCTACCATCTCTTCTAATCTTGGTAAGAAGGACTTTAGCTCTTCTAGTCTCTGGTCATGTCCCTTCCACTCAATTTCATGGTTCTTCCTGCTTACTATTCTTTAGGTTCCTATTAACAACCCGCTCTCTTTTCTTTGTATGGCCTCCAAAACTGCACAAAATGCTTAAGGTTAGGTCTGACCAGGGTCCTGTAGATTAATAGCTTTATCTTTTTGCTTCTCAAATTCATCCTCTTGAAGGTAAACTCCGACATTATTTGCTGCTGCCCCTGTCTTTTCACTTTGTTTCTGGTGGTCCAGCTCACGTGTACTTCACATTTGTGAACTGAAAATTAATGAAATGTGCAAAATAGTAGTCATGGATGTTCTTGTTCCTTATCAGTGTGCACAATTCCTGCTTTTATTCAGCTTCCACAGGTCTTTGTAAGGTTCCCCTCCCCACTTACTCGTAGTAGGGGCACCTCTTGTGCACTGCAAGAAGATTAACAGATTCCAAACAGAGAAGTGATTGGATATTCATCTTGAAGAGTACACAATGGACCAGATTCTAAAAGACTTGATATTGATGTAAGTGACTCACTCACTCTAGTGTATTCACCATGTTTTTAAAACTCTTAGCATTATGTTACCCCCACCCCCATGTTTTGCAATGTTTATGTAAAGTTAGGAGTTGTGGGCTTGTCGCTCACCCCCCCCCCCCCCCCATCTTGCACACATGCTCAGCTCACATACACACGTGCAGGAAATCGGTGAATCCAAATTCAGTCAGCTAGTCATTGATGTAATGCAATAGAATTACCCATAAACTAATCTTGTATTTCACCTAATTTTTAGGAATGCTTGAACCTGATCATCAGACTGAAGCCAGGTACTGAGTCTTTGGAAGAAGTTAAAAACAGTCTGACTGAAAAGCTGCAGGAAAGGCTGAAACAGCGAGACAAAGCTCTGGAGGTAAACATTCTAGTGGTATTTAGTGTTTTTACTGTCTTTTTGTTAAATGTAATGCCTTCAAAGCTTCAGATGTGCTTCAGCACTCCTTTATAGCAGACTTTGCTATCATTAGTGGTAGTTATAGGTAAAAGGAAAAAAACTCCTTTCTTCATACATTACTCTTTGTTCTTAATGATGTGCATTTCCCTTTGAAGTAAATTAATACAGTCAGGTGACATAGGTGTGTGTTATGACAGCTGTACTGTTGTATTTGCTATTACATAAAGCCAACACCCAGATGGAATAACTAAACTCATTTGTTTGCTTGCTATGCTGTGTAGTATTCAGACTAATGCATTTTAATTTTTAAAGCCAGTCTGTTCCCTTGGGCCTCCACATCATTGATGCTTCTGATTTAAGTATTGTCTGGTGTTTACCTGTTGAAAATAGTTGTTCTTTTTACACTTTTTCCTGCAGGCTTATTGATTTCAGCCTTTTAGCATCCAAGGCTCAGGCTCAAATATACAAATCTGTAAAGGCATGTTTACCTGCTTTATGTAGGTTGTTGTTCTCCTTTTCAAATTTAATATTCTGTTAACATTTATTAATGTGCTTACTGAAAAACAAGCACAGTACAATAAAACCTCTAAAGCTAAACATGTATATGTTAACAAAAAGTAATAAGTAAACTCATAGTCTTGCTTACAAGTCTGTTGGTGACAACCAGCCCTACCCGGTTTACTGAAGAAGCATTCATGTAGTAAGTTACCAGCTTTAACCTTAACAAACATATACTATTTTGGCCAGTTTTAGAGATTCCAGACAATCCTGTTTGCTTATAAGTTCCCTGCTTACCTGCTTCAACAGTGTTTGGCAGTGGGTGCAGAGGATTAAGACTGTGAGCTATAGCTCCTTTGGTACAGGGTTTGATTCTCTCAGTCCTCCTTTACCTACTGTCTGACCTTGACCAAGTCACTTAGCCATTTATTGCTCCTGGGTCACCCCGAAAAGGGACTGTATATCCAGGGGGGCTACCGGTTTAGCAAGTGGGTATCCTTGTTATTATCATTACTACTTGTGCTAGGACTCTTCTGTATACATCTTCATGTATTTCTTGTAAACCGAGGTACCATCTGCTTAAGTTGGTGGAAGCGCAAGTGGAGTCAAAAGATCTCACAGCACATATCGATAAGAGTACTTTTTTTTTTTTTTACTTGTATAACCCTCACATGGTATTACACTATTTTACGACAATTTCAAATATTTGCACATGACATTTGCAGTATTTACAATGTTTATAATGTTTTGAATATATACAGTATCCATGTACATGCAGTATTTGCAATGTTTATAATATGTTGAATATATACAATATCCATGTACAGAGATACAACTCCTCTTCAGTCCAGCAAAATACAAACTTACTTCATTATTGCTCTCCTCCCTTTTTTCCACAACCAGAATGTTTGCGAAAGTCCATTGTTTATTAAATAAAACGTGTCTTCATTTTTTCATTCCAGATTTCCCATATGACCCAAAACATTATCAATTTTCTTCCATACAAAATCATATTCATGGCAACATCCTTCGCTTGTTTTATGCTTACAAGAATATTTTCTTTGCATACCCAATCTCTGATGTTTTATCCTTTGACATGCTAAACAAATCACGTTCTGCTGTTTGTATTCGATTGCAATATATGCACATCCTGTCACACATTCTGTTATATAACATGGCTCCCTTTTTCATAGTCTTCATAAAAAGTCCCGACTCTTCTTAAAATACTGAAATATTGGCCTTATTTTCTTTATTGCCTCAACTACCTTATTTCTCAGTCCACCCCAAAGATTAATATAATTTAGTAACCATTCTTTCCTAATTTTTCTCTAATTCTTTAGTATTCATTCATTCCATAACAATTTTTTCTGGCATCCTTTAACTTCTTCATTCATAATTTCCTGCTTTCACTTTATCCCAAAATACTCCATACTCAACTTCAAAATTGTTTGCAATCTAGCCATTTTTTTTTGTCTTTCTACATCTCGGTACTGAGTATAAGTGTAAGGATGCCATATATACAATAGACTATATTAATCGTAACCTTCCTTTTCTTTCAGGTACAAAATCACCCTTTCTACTGAGCTCAGTTGTGATCCCTATATGACACTAAACGTAAAACTGCATTATTTCTGTTTCCTTTTTACTTGAATACAAATATACACTTCGCATACAACCTAACCTACTTGAAATAATAGACTTAAATCAAATACATTTTCTTTTTAAATGATTTTAAATAACCTAAATATTTTTCAGAATACACTTATTCATTTTACTATTAGTGTCACTGCCTCCTAATGTGTTTTTATTTCTTCCACTTTACCAAATACTATTCCAAGTAACTCAATATTTATTTATTTTTATTTTTTATTTTTATTTTACATTTGTTTACCGGGATAGTGGGATAGTCTGAATGGACACATGTCCATTTACAGCAGAGGTCCAGGGAGAAAAGCTCCACATTCAGTACAGAAAAACAGATAGCTGTACAATATGATAACAATATGATCATCTGTACAGAAGCAAAAAATTAACAACAGATAAAAATACAACTTTTGATACAAAAAAAAAAAACAAAATTAGACACTAGATAAAAAGTACAACTTTTGATACAGAAACTGATACTAGATAAGCATTGTAACTAACTATAGAGACCGACAGAGACCACTTAGAAATTAATTTGTGTAAGTTTAGCATGAACTAGTATAACTATTAGAAACTTGAGTAGAAAATAAAATTTCTGATACTATAGAAAAAAATTACATTGGGAATAATTGTATATGAAGCTATCTGAAGTGGTAGAAACAGTGATGCTTAGGTAATGCATGGACATAGCCAGGAATTCATTGTGTAATTTAAGTGAGTTTTTGAACAGCGTAATAGTGGAGGCAGAAGATAAAGCGGGGGAAGGTTATTCCAGGATTTAACTACGTTATGGGAGAATAGTGCTTTACCTGCCATGTTGTTAGCCTTAGTGATACAAAGGAGAGATTTGTCAGTGGCATGAAGGGGACGATTTGATTTGTAGGGTGTGTGTAGGTGACAGTGCTGGGGTTCTATTGCGATGTCTCTCAATATTGTAGGCAATGATTAGTTGATGGTAATTGAGTAGTTGGGGAAATTCTAGCCATTGTAATTCCTTTATAGCCTGACAGTGATGGGTTCTAAAGGTGCAGTTATTAGCGAACTTGGCAATTTTGTTGCAGCATGTCACAAGTCTAGCAAGATCATGTTTTCTGATATGTGTAAGGATTGGTGCCGCATACATTAGAGTGGACAATAGATGGGTTTGGGCTAGGGAGATTCTCGCTTTTTTTGAGAGAGAGTTTTTGTGTCTGTATAGTGTTCCCATTTTTATGGACTTTTTTGATGGTTTGTGAAATGTGGACATCAAACTGTAGGTTTTTGTCAATTTCTACACCCAGGAGTTTGGTGAGTTCAGAGGGGGTAATAGCACCATTTTTAGAAGTGATTGAGAAGGATAGAGAGGTAGGAATAGATTTGTTGGGGGTGAAAAGAACCAATTTAGTCTTTTTGGGATTTAGCACAAGTTGGATCTGAGTAATCCAACTTTCCACTAAACTAAAGGAATCCTGAGTGAGTTGTAACGTGGTAAGTGAGGGTGCAGAGCAGATAAGAGTTGAATCATCTCTGTACTGTATGAGTGTAGCAGGGTGGTTGGAAGTATGAAGATTGTTAGTAAAAATCGAGAAAAGAAGAGGACCTAATATAGAGCCTTGTGGTACACCTATGGTTGTTGGGAGTAGAGGAGATAGGCAGCAGTCTGTCCAATGGCAAGGTTTACTATCTGACAGATAATTTTTAAGCCAGGCAATAGTTGGAGGGGCAAAGGCTAGAGAGGCAAGGGTGTCTAGAAGTAGGGAGTGTGAGACAATGTCAAATGCTTTCGAGAGGTCTAAAAATATAGCAGATACAAAGTTGTTTTTGTTTGTGTTGGTTTACCAGGTTAGTAAAAGAGAGAAGAGCAGTTGTGCTATGGTGTTGCCGAAAGTCATGTTGTGTAGAGGAGAAAAGATTGTGTGAGTTTAGGAAATTCATTACTTGAGAGTATATACATTTTAAGTAGTTTAGATAGAGGGGATATTATCGCAATTGGATGATAATTAGAGAAATTATAGGAATTACCACCTTTGTGAAGTGGAATAATATGTGAAACTTTCCATAGTTGAGGGATGTAGGCTTCCTGTATGGAGTGATTGATAAGGATGGATACAAGGTAAGAAATTGTCTCAGAAGCTATTTTGAGGACGTTGGCAGGAAGAATGTCTGCAGCAACGGTGGCAGGCTTCAGTTTTAGGAGGAGTTTTTTAATAGTAGAGGCAAGAACAGATGAGCGAGTAAAGGAGGGGATGTTATCAGGGTATTTTGTTGAGATATCTGAAAGTTTGTTTTTGGATAGTTGGGAGGATAAAGTCAGGATAGATTCTGTAAAGTGTTGATTAAATTGGGAGGCTATGTCTTTAGTATTGTTGGTGGAGGTGGGAGTTGGAGTAGTGGTTTTACCTGGTTTTAACAATGAGTTGATAGTATGCCAAAACGTCTGAGGGTCTTTTGAGTGATTATTTTGGGCAGCAAGGAAATAATTCTGTTTATCCAATTTGCTTTGTGTATTTGCCTGATTTCTGAATTGTTGGTAGTTTTGTTTGGATAGGCTAGTGTTTTCTCTTTTCTCTTTTCCACATTTTCCAAGCCTTGTCTCTAGACTTCAGTAGGGGTCTTGTCTCCCTATTTAGCCATGGTGCGTAGTTTGTCTTAACTCTAACTTTCCTAATGGGTGTGACTAAATTTAGGACATTAATGAAAGTGCTGTTAAAGTAGTCGACAGCCTGGTCTAAACTTAGGGTTTTAAGTGGTTCCCAGTTAAATTGTTTTAGAATGGAGTTAAGATCCTGTATATTTAGTTTGCGGTAATCTCTGACTTGTCTAAAAGCTATGGGCTTAGCTAAGTTGGTGTGTTTACGAAGGAGGACTGTGGGAGAGATGGTCACTTAGAGTGTTCTGGTAGGCATCCTATCTGGTAGTTTTGTTTAGGGCAATTGACTAGCATCCAGTCTAGTATAGATTTTTTTTTTTTTTTTTTTTTATCTATTCTAGTGGGTTCTTGGATGAGTTGGGAAAAACCAAAGAGATTGGTGGGGGTTGTTAGAGTTGCATGCTAATCAGTCAGTATTTAGGTCATCTAGTAGGATGGTTTCCTGTGGAAGATTATCTGTAGTCCAGTGTAGGATTTCTTCAATGGTGGGGGAGTTATTTCCTGAGGGAATGTAACAGCAGAGTATATTGATTTTTTGGTGGTGTTTATAGGACTGAGCCGAAGATTTCTGCATTTTGAAATTTAGGTAAAGGGGTTTGTAGGGGTTTTATGTTGAGTGTACTTTTAAACAGGATAGTAATTCTACCTCCCTTATTGCTTACTCTACCCTGTCTTAATATATTATAGCCTGGTGGAAGGATTTCCTCATCTTGGGTGTTTGGTTTTAGCCAGGTCTCAGTAATGGTTAGTATGTGTGGGGAGTAGTGGGCTATAAAATGCATGTAGGTCAGGAAGTTTGTTAGATATACTCCTAGTGTTGATATTAAGTATTGATAGGTCAGAGGTTTGTTTGGTTGATAGTAGAGTGTTAAGTGGTCCTGGCTTTGGGTGTATGTCTCCTGAAGTGAGTAGTTTCTTTGTGATAAACGGTATATATTTAATAGTGTGAGATACTTCTGTGTTGGATCTAAGTGATATTTTTCTAGTGTAAAAAGTGGTTATGTGAAACTTGTATATGTGTAGTATTGAGTTGTCTTTAAATAATGTGCCAGTGATAGTGAAATCTGAGGGTGTGTTTGATTTTGTTTAATTATGTGTTGTATGGAATGCAATGTTTTCTAATGTTGTGTTAGTAAGAATGGTTGTGATGTAAGTTAGGTATGAGCGTGTAAAACAAAATTCCCAGTCTGAGATGCATTTTTTTGAATGAGTGGTGGTTGGATACTATTGGTGGTGTGGTTTGAGTGTGGAGGGAAGAGTATGGGTATGCTGGTAGGTACTAAATCTGTATTAGTGAAAAATTAGTTGGGAAAGTAAGGCCTAAGATAAACTAACAAATAGAAACACTTCAGTGTTTATAACACTAGCAAAGAATTATGTAGTATTGTACAAGTAACTCCACAATGTCAATTTACAAATTTAAAATGCTTCTTATAACAATTTTGATCCAAAAAGTAAATATCTTCAGTTTTAGTTGTCACCTAAACACCTTTGTCTTTATTTAGCTGTCATCCCACTTTCTTAAATGTATCATTCATTAATATCACAATTTTTTCATGTTGCTTTCATTTGTTACTATAAGTATAACATCAACAGCATATGATAAAAAAATTAGGTATCTCTACACAATTATGTAATCTATATTCACCCTCACCCAATATACCACTCGTAACATAAGCAACGGCATTGCTCACAGGGCAGCCCTGCCGTTCACCTCTCTTCACATACACCTGCTCAGTAAACCATTCATTAAACGTTACTCTAGCCCTGTTATTATTATATGCTGTCTTTAATAAATTCATATTGCGTCAACACTTCCCATAAACATTTATGACTGTCATAATAATGCCTTTCTTACATCTCCCTCCATTAATGGGCACCACTCCATCCATACACTATAAATCTACTGCCTCCTTTATTTCTTTAATTCATGACTTCTACATTTCAGGCCATAACTTTCTCAAACCTCCTTTGCGATATTTCATTAATACTTTATAGTCTGCATTATTCAATATAATTGACCTCCAGGTTTTATATTTTTGCTCATTTTTCCATATAAACCTTATAATACTTTCATAGGTAGGTACTAGGCTATTGGTCCAAGGGCCTAAGTAAGCCTAGCCAACAAAGTTCCCTGGCTTACACCAACCCAAGAAAGTTAATTTCCTGTGCCCCTGTCGAGCAGAGCCACAGAAGTGATCCCCGGGGTGCATTTCCTATTTCCCATCCAGTCATCAAGATTTTTCTTGAAGAGTGTTAATGAGGAACTTTGCTTGACATAGATGGGTAGCTTGTTCCAGAGTATGGGATGTCTCTGGGACAGGGATCTATCCTTCCAGCAAGTCCTGTTTATTGTGGTGACAAGGTTTAGGTCTCTAGAGCGTGTAGTTCAGAGGGATTGGGATTTCTTTAGGTGTAGCATGTCCAACAGCTCTGGGTTTGACATAGCTTTATATGTTAGGCAGAGATCACCTTGGAGTAGGCGATAAGCTACAGAGTAAAGCTGGAGTTTTTGAGACTATCAGTGTAGGGCATCTGTTTGAGACCAGTAATTCTCTTTGTGAGGTACTTCTGTGGCCTTTCCAGCTGCTGCATATGTCTTGTGAGGTACATTCCAAAAGGGACATTGTACTCTATAATGGGTCTAATGAGTGTCAAGTAGAGGGGAACAATGACCTCTTTTTTTTTTCCTGGATGAGACCCCTTTTGTGATGTGCCATGTAGAAGATTTCCTGTCTACTGTGGCAATGTGATTATCAAAGGAGAGACTACTGTCCACCTGGGTCCCAAGGTCTCTTATCAGACATTCGGTGTTAAGAAGACTGCAGCCTGTGTGGTAGTTCATGGGTACAGAGGTTTTACCAAAGGGGATAACAATGCACTTTTTGGCATTGAGCTTGAGACCATGGCTCTGACACCGCCACCACTGACATATATTCTACTTTACTGTACCTTTTTCTCAAACCATTTGTTCAATATTTTAACAAAATATTTTCTCTGCTCGTTAAATTTATTTTTATATGCATCATAACCTATACCATCCTTCCCTGGTGATGAGCCCTCTTTTAATAGCTTAAATAAACTGTTTAATTCATCCTAAGCAAACTTACTTTGCAAACTTTCAATTGCTTCAACAGAAAAATTCTTCACACCCCACGTTATTACCTTCATCAGTGTTTTTTCTATAAACTTCTTCACATGCCATGTTTTACAATTTTTGCCAAGTATGGAAATACCTCTACTTTTTCTATGTTAGCCAACTACTTTTATTTATACAATAATTCATCATTTTTCTTATTTCACTTGATATTGATAATCTTCTAACCTTAAGATCATTCTAGCATTATTTCTTTCCTTTTTTAACTTTAGGAGAAATATTACTAAACAATCATTTCCTTGCTCTTACCCTTAGCTGTCTAGTATTTTTCCTGTCTTCTCTAACCAGTTCTTCCATTCCCCTTTCTTTCTTATCTGATTGTTCACTTAATAGTTGCCTAAACATACAAAGAGTAGTTTTTTTAATTGATTTATACAGTAGATATATTTACATATTTACATTTACATATATTTGCAAATCTCCATGCATTATAAAAATCAAAATAAGCATTCCCCCCACTCTGTTATCCACATCCACTACATTATTTTTTCCAAAATCTAAAGTCCATTTTCCATTATATTTAATTTCATTTAGTCTCATTCCATGTAGTCCATAAAATATTACTCTGTCCATTTTCTTCACTTCTTCCTGTTTGTGTGCACCATAATAACCAAATTCTGTTATGTCCATATTTGTTAAAATGTTAAACTTTTTTCACCCCATTATCTTTACATATTTCTTTCCACAAATTATCAACTCTTTCACATTTCAAAAAGACATGCTCAGTAGTCTCAAACTCTCCACATTTATTACATATTCTATCTTGCTTTTTTTGTATGGCATATTTTCCTTAACCGGCAATTTTCTAATGGACAATAAAAATCATTACATTCTTTAATCTTTTTATAGTTATTATATCTCATTGTTATGGCTTTTTTCTTATCTATTTCTAAGTCTTTCTATGGATCAATACAATAAAATACTTTTTTCTCACATATATTCTTTAGTTTCATTTCTTCATTCACAATGCTTTTACTTTGTTTTTTAACTTCCATTTCTTCCCACAATTATTTGTATTTATAATGTAGTATAATTTTTATCAAGTTTCATTTTCCTTCATAATTCCTTTTAATACCTTATATAAAATTAAGGGTTTATTAAACCCAAACCTCCTTGCTCTTCTTTCTTATACAGAATCCCTTCTTTGACTGGATTCAGTCTAGAGCCCCATATAAAAGAGAATGTAATCCTCATTAATTCCTTTTCATACTTGATAGGAAACCTATAGATGTTAGCAACATAAGCAATTTTTCCAATTACCATGGTGTTCAACAGGTGCGCTTTTTTGAGTACATTATCCCATTGTTGTCGTCTGTATTCATTCCTTCCAGATGTTATTCCTAATATATTTTTCATTGAACTCAATACCTCCTATCATGCCTTCAAACTCAAATCCATTACTTTTCTCCTTATTTATACTTAAAAAACATTGTTTTTAAATTTTGTACATAATTTTTCATTTACTTTTTCCATCCATACTTTATTTTTAGCAATTAATATAATATAATCTGCATATTTATACATTATTAGCAATTGTACTTCCTTCATCATTTTGTACCCACCACTACTTGACATTTTATTAATTTCCTTCACTATTACATTCATAACTAATGAGAAAATTACACTACTAGCTGGCAGCCCTGCTTTATTCCACATTCTATTTTTATTTCTTCCCCAATCCAGCCATTTACATTTAGTTTCACATAGTTCATTTCATAAACAGATTTTATTAATTGTAATATTTTTTGCTTACATTATATGCCTGCAAAATTCCCCATAATGACTTGTATTGAATATTATCACAAGCTTTACTTATATACCCCATTATAACCTTCACTTCTACATTTTTATTTATGATATCACCAGTTATTTCTCTTATTATCCATAATAACTCTTGACTTCCTTTTCTTCCAAATACATTTTGGTCATATATTCTATCCATTTTTTTCTGTAACCTTTTTGTTATTATTCTCCTAAAAAATGTATAATCTGTATTATTCAATGTTATAGGTCTCTAGTTTTTTATCTCCTCTTTATTTCCTTTTTTAAATATAAATTTTATAATTCATGTACATATCTTTTTCTTTAATTCCAGTTTCTAACCATTAATTCATAACTTCTAAAAAAAATATTTTTTTGCCAGTCTTTCATTTCTTTATACATACCATATTCAATTCTGCCCAGTCCTGTTGCAGAATTCATGTTAATGTCTTTTAGAATTTCATTCAATTCTTTCATGGTTATTTTCTGTTCTAAATACTCATGATCTTCCTTATTTAATTTTTCACCTTTATAAATTTGTTCAATGTTTTCTTCTCTCTTAACAAATAATTCCAATACATATTCTTATTTGCTTACTTTTTATATTTTTTCAAGCCACCAAACAGTCCAATTGTCATAAAACTCCCTCGTATTCGTATGATTTTTCCCTAATTCCACAAGTTCTTTTCTCTTCTAAATCTAATTTGTTTTCATTAATTCTCTTTATTCCTTTTACTATTCTTATATATTCTTCATTTTCCTGTACTTTATCCCATATTGCCACATGATCTGAAAATCCAGCATACTAAATCCAGCATACTTAATTCCTTTTTTATAACTTTTAAACTATCCGATATTAAAAAAATAATCAATTTCTGCCCTAATTTCTTTCATTTTATAGGTACACTGGTTATTCTCCCATACAGTTAACTTTCCACTTCTCACAATGTCTTTAGCCATTTTAACATCACAATTGCTCTTATTTTTCCTTAAATTACAATTAAACTCACCCACCACTATAATGTCCATATTTACACAAACATATTCAAGAATATTTTTAAACATCATTTCTCTCTCTTTTTGTTACATATGCATATAAAGCTATAATTCTATACACACATGTTTTCCATTTCGCGTCTATTGCTGTAGTTTGGCCTAGTTCCACTATGGTTACATCTAACATTTTAATGCTTTCTTGACATAATATACATATGCCTGAACATGTTTTTTTCTCCATGTTCCAAACTACCACACAATTCCAAAGTTTTTCAGTTTGTGTTCTTTCTTTCGCTGTTAATAATTTTATTCCTTCTAAAACAATATGTGCATCTACTGCAGCACACCATTTATGTACCTATTCTCCTTTTAAGATTTTTCATACTGTTCACATTTAAAGCTAATATTTTCAGCTTTTAGAACAGTTAGTATAATGACATGTTTATCCCTTTCCTTTCTTATTTTCTCTAAGCATTATGTTTTTGAATTTCCTTTTCCTTTCTTTAACTCTTTTCCCTATCAAATTATTTTTATTTCTTACTGTGCACCATTCCACTTCCTCACTTGTCTCCTCTGTTTCTTTTTTCCTTTTTATTTCCTTTAACTTCATGTATAACCTGTTTATCAGTTGCATCTTTTTGTACATTTTCATATGTAACACATTCTACTATCTCTTTAGCCTGTATTTTCTTGCACATTCATTTCACATTCTAGCCATGAATGACTAGTATTGCCACATTTTTTGCACTTTAAATCACATTTTTTGCATTATGCCTTGTTTTATCACATAAATAAAATTTTTATCACATTCATTGATTAAATGATCATTATTTCCACAAAAATAACAAGTGTTGGTTGACCACTGTATTTCATAAACCCCCTATTACCATGAACATTTAGTAGTACTAGGTACATGCATAGCCTTATCATTTTCCATTTTCAGTATTACTCCACATTCCCATCCCCCAGTCCATAGTCCTCTTTCATCATATACTTTTGTAGTGTCCATTACTTCTTTACATGTAGTTAACAAATGTTCTTTCAGTTCTTTTGCTTCTAAACTGGATCATCATTCTTTTTTTTCTTTTTGTCTGTAAAAAGTTTGCACGATGTATTCTAACTATGGATAAATATTTTCCTTTTGTTCATATGCCCCCAAAAAATTTTCCATGGTCTGCCCAGTCTCAAATATCAAGTCACAAAAAGTCTCTTTATTAATTAAAATTAATGCTCTTACCTCTTTTGCTTTGACACCTAGAGGTGCTATGACAGAGTCCCAAACTTTATACCTGTCCAAACTTTCTTCTATTTTACAGCTCACATGTACTATATACTTTTTGTTTCTTATATTTCTTTTTTGCTCCTTCTCCCACAGTTTGTGCTTACGTTTTTGTCTCTTGAACGTTTTCTGGCACAGTCTCTTCTCCTTTTTCTTTTTCTATTTTGTCCATGATATCATTCCATGAAATGCTGCTGCACTTTCTGGTTCACTTTGGTTTACCATTTCTTCCAAATAATCATCCCACAACCCTCCGGATTGGAGGGTTGAAATTATGCATTTCTCAGAGGTAACTGCCTCTCTTTCAAACAGTCTCTCCTCTGCAATTTTTCCCTCTGAATCCATCTCTGTTACAGCTACAATCTCATTTTCTTCCAATATCACTGTGTGCCCACAGCATTAGAAAAACTTCTGGAAGCAATTCTACCATTAATTCAATACACATCCAAGGAAAACAGCTCCACAAAAAACATAAGCTCCATGAAGGAAGGAACACCACTCAAAGACGAGATCATTTCTTTTATTAACACACTTCTGGTACCTCGGCCTCTTGCCTTCTCATGGAATACTTTTCTAATACATCTCCAGTATCAATTAATTAATTAACCCAATATGCAAAAATTCATAGACTTTGAGTAATTGCACTTTTCCACACGACCAAGTTTATAACCATAATATTAAAAATTACTTTATATCCAACTATATTTTTCACATTGTTAAATACTGTCTACATTTTTAAATGCATACTTGTTTCCTCTTTTTAAACAGTCAGATTATTCTCTAAATTCATTCCATTGGGGAACAGCGTATGAAAATTGATGATCAGCCTACTCTCAAGTCTATTTCATTCTTTTTTAAAATTTCCCCTGTTGCCATTCGGTCATGCTAAAACACTGAAAAACAAACTGCTATCTGAACCCTTGTGTTTAGCCAAAAAATGGGTAGCTATTGAGCTTTCTAACTTTTGCCTCCTAATATCACCTAAATGTTCTAGAATTCGGACTTTAATTGCACCCAAGTAAATTCCTGACCCGGTGGCACACTGAACAGTTTCCACCATATAATAACCTTCATGGTTCAAAATTCTCTTATTCAATCTTCAAGATTAACAATATGTTTTGGAAACAAAAAAACAATAGAATTATCTTCACTAACAATTTCCCAAGCCTGCCTTACTATCCTTTCCAAAATAGGGGAAAATAAAATTCAAATATCTGGTGACGAAAAACAATCTTTCGTCACTATCATTCTTCTTCTTCATGACATCTCTTGCACTATAGCCCACGATAACCTGGTATGACCTCCCATCTCACCCAAAATTTTGTCCCTTGCCTTCTGGAGTACCCTCTCATCATAACCTCTGATTCACAATCTATCCTATACCTCATTTATACAAAACTCTTTATACCTTGCTTCAGAGGTATTATTAAAAATCCTTTTAAATTCTCCATATGGCAATGACTCAGTTAGGTGGGGAGGGTGCATACTAGTGACATATAGAACATTATTAACGGTTGTTGGTTTCCTAAATGGTCTGTGCTGAATCCTTTTAGCATCAACATAAAAAACTAAAAGTGGAATATTATATCTGTCTGTGCTCCAAGTGAATCTTAGACTATGCGGATTGTTAAGAGAACCCATAAATTCCAAAAATTCTTCACTACCTTTACAAATAAACAATAAACAACAAATCTGTGTCTTTTGTAATAAATTGCATTGTTCACAAAATATTTTTCCAGCATCATAAATTGCCTTTCAAAATCCCCCATGTAAATGATAGTGTAAGATTGTGTGAAAGCTGCCCCCATTGCTGTGCCCTTCTTTTGTAAAAAGAAATAATTTTTCCATTTAAAATAATTATGAGTTAAACAAAACTCAAGAAGGGCAAGTACAAATGCTGATCGGGGTCCTTCCCCCGTCTTTTAGCCATGGCTTCCATACCCCATCTTCTATCAATGTTGGTATACAAGACATTTACATCCACCGTTCCCCAAAAATAATTTTCTTTCCATTCAAAATAGTAAAGAGCTTGATACACTTCATGAGTGTTTTTTATATGGGAAGGTGGTATAGTCAAATGCCTCGAGATGAAAATCTAAAAAAATATTAACATTTTCCAAAAAAGATCCACTTCTTGAAATAATAGGTCTACCAGGGGGGTTGGAAAGGTCTTTATGGATCTTAGGGATGGCATATATAAAAGGATGCCTAGGTGTCTTAACAATTAACTTCTTAACATCCTTGCTCTTCAAAAAACCTACCCTTTCCCTACATTCCAGAATCTCACTTATGTTGTAACTTAGCATAATGACCCTCTTCAGACAGTATTTTCAACAACCTTTCATTATATTGGCCAGTGTTCATCACTACCAAGTTACCCCATTTGTCAGCCACTTTAAAAACAACCTTATTCAAATTAGACCGTAATTCCTGAAAAGCCTGCCATTCCCTTCTGCTAAGGTTATAGGAACAGAAATTCTTTACAAAATTACCAAAACAATTCTCTACTTTTTTTACATACCAAATTTTCAAATACATTTATAGCACTGCTTGATCTAGGGGGCATGAAGGTACTGTCTAAAACTAACTTGGGCATATCAAGATGTCCATAACCAGTAAAACGGTTCTTGTTCAACATTGGACTCGGCATAATCACCCATGTTCCCATCACCAAACTCCACACATTGTTGAAACATTTCAGTGTCATGAATACTTAAATTGAGCAAATCATCTTCATCAGAAAACACATAATTTACATTGTTTACACTTACATTAACTACATCATTAACCATGGTTTCCTGTTTGGCATGAAAAAATGCCTTCAGATTTAATTTACGGCAAAACTTTTTAACATCCAAAATAATATCAGCAAGAAACGGAACTCTTGTAGGAATGAATTTTGCCCCCCTTAAAAGTACTTTCTCAGCATACTCAGAAATGCCCACATTTGTTAAATTAACAATTTTCAGTTCTTGATTTTCCCCACTGTAATGAACATTTTCACATAACTCAGAAACTGAGTTAACATGTTCATAAATTACTATAATGTCCTCTGAATTAGAAGCAAGAAAGTTCAAATGTCTATCGGATACAGCAGGATCAAGAGTACATAGTCTTACTTCAGTTTGTTGTTCTTTCCACTTGCCCTCTTTGGTTGTACTTGCTGCTGGACTGGCTGCTGCCCCCTCATAATGTTTTTTGGTTGAGAAGTATCTTCTGAACTTGTTTCTTCAAAAGAAATGCGTTTCCTGCCAATGCTCTGTTCCCCAGAATGTGCCGATGAGTCACGGACGCCATATACAGTCTGTTTCCCTGATCTCAAACTGTTCGTGCGTCCCCTACGTAAATGAACATAAACCAAGTTCTTTTCAAAGTCATTTATGTCCCGGAGACAGTTTTTCTCTTCCTCTCAATAATACTTGCCTCAGCCTTTTGAACACTCATATTGACATCACCAAAAAGTTTTTGATACCTTTGGGGGGAGATTTCCCTTAATAAATTATTCTGTAATGAAGTAATCTTACCCCGCAGTTTTTCAAGACTGCTAACGTTCCTCTTAATGAGTATACATAACCAGGCAAGTGTACACTCCGAGGTCTGTTTCCATTCAGCCAAGAGATCACACTCTAAAGTCCCCAGCTGGTAAATGATCAATACGAAGGCCCCTTGGAGTAATGTTAAGCAAAACGCACTTCTCTAGTAGTCTCAATTCATAAACAGTTACTTCTTTTATCTTGAGCCTCTCCAATGACTACTTTCAGCAGTAGAAGCCCAGGGATCTACAGAAGCCAGTCTGAGCTCACGATCACGAATCAGGTCAGCAAACAGGGTACTGGAATACGGTACCTGATGGTTCAGTGGTCCCCATTCTCGTGGAATAAACAACAAATTAATTCAATACACATCCAAGGATTGTATTAGAAAAGTATTCCATGAGAAGGTGAGAGGCTGAGGTACCAGAAGTGTGTTAATAAAATAAATTATCTTGTCTTTTGAGTGGTGTTCCTTCCTTCCTTCGTGGAACGATTCTACCATTTCAGCTACATTTTCATCAACCTTCACTTCTTTTTCAGCCAAAGCTGAATCGGTCATATTTTCTTTCTGTTCCTCCTGGCTTGCCTCTGTGCCTGGTCAGGAAACAAGAAGTCAGGATGTGTAACACAGAAAACCTTCCTCCGACTACCAAGAGTAGGGGAAGTTCCCAATGCCCTGGCAAAATTCCTCCCTAGTCAGAATGAATACCACCTTGAGTCTCCCCTGAAAACAGGTCATTGGCCTAGTGGGACTAACCCGGTCAACAAAGGATAAATAAATCTGTTTCTTCTGCTTCATGTCAACCTTCCACTCATCACACTCTAACAATCACCCCCCTTTAAGCTTGTGAAAACTACCCTTGTCACTTAAGTCTCTATATGCCTTATTTGGGGGTTCAGTTGCATTTCCACTGGCCCATAATCCCCTCATTACTTCTCTCCTAGCCTACGCCACTGTTTTATCCTTCTGTCCCTATTGGGCTTGTAGCTTCTTCCAACCACAAGCAATCTTAAACCTCACAAATCTTCTTTTTTTTTTAAATAGCTTTTTCAATACTGACCCACCCACATCCTAAGTACATTTGCCTACCCTTTATCCCCCATTTCACCCACAACCTTTGCATGGAATTGTTCTTCTCATTACAAATCTTCCAACACCATGTCAGATATCTTCAAATGGATTGTACCTTCTGGCCATATAATCTACTCACTTCACCATAATCTGTTAGTTTCCAATCCTACTTGCTCTCCATGCCATTTTTGTTGTTAATTTGCTAGTCTGCCATTTCTTGCATGTAATCTACCTTTTGGTGGATCTTCTAACACCCATTTCAGTTTAGTTAGCTTGACCACTGCAAAATATCTAGCAATATCAGGCACACCACATCAACTTCCCCATTAAGTGTATCCTTCCTCAAAGATCTCCACTCCACCACCAGACAAAATTCTCATGCAACACATGTAGATTTGTAACACATTTGTTCACTCAATCTAATAGTGATATTCCAGGAAGAATGCACTACATAAAACAAGATTATAATTTTTATGTATCTCAGCTCTTACAGAGACAAAATACAACCTACTTGACTCGCCTATCCGGCAAGGAATCTATTTTATACTTTAGCCTCTCCAGGCTCATTACTGCAGCATCATCCCCAAGAAGAGTAAACCTTCACTGTCAAATATTTTACCCTCACCTTTTTAGTGTCAAGCACAGATAACTCATTTCTCTGTATGATACTTCAAATCAAACTGTTTACAAATACACTAATAAACCAGTAAGCTAGACATTCCACAATAATAACATGAAATCTTCAACAAGTAAGTTACGATCCTGTTGTATTAACTCTCTTCAATCTATTCTCACCACCAGCCTCCTCCTTTGCACCAAATATATGCAGTCTGGTGCCACAGTGCAGTTTGATAAAGCTTTTACTGCACCCCAGAAAACCTGGGTTTGATTAGCGGCACAGATGCTGTGGGAATGGATGGTGGAAGATTGGAATGAATGAGTGGCTGATGCTGGATCACCTTTCCGGGTGAGAGAGAGGTTGACTAGGATTGCAACATTAACAACCAGGTGAACTCCACACTCCACTTGGTAAAGCTGTGATCTGGAGGCTGCATACAAGCAAAAACATGCCTGTGCCTCCAGTAGGTAGCAACTGTGTATCTTCCAAGGCTGGTATGGGGTAGAGCAGAGTTAGGGCACACTCCCCGGCAGCAGTTTGAAGTTGCTCCAGTGTCTTCAGTCTCTTCGACTGCTTCAGACTCTGGTCAGTTTCATTATTGACTAAGGTGAGCTCAGTTGACCCGGTGAATGAGGGATCAACTTGAAGAGCTGCTGGTAGGTGATGGTCAGCTGCAGGAAGAGAAGCAAAATTAATAATAAACACAAAAGAGGAGGCAGGCACACTTATTTAATATCTCTGCCTATATTCATGGATGAGGAGTGTTACTCACCATGATGTGTAGGGAAGGAATAAAATATAAATCTTATAAG
The DNA here is from genome assembly GCF_019279795.1 of Protopterus annectens. Classification (NCBI taxonomy): domain Eukaryota; kingdom Metazoa; phylum Chordata; order Ceratodontiformes; family Protopteridae; genus Protopterus; species Protopterus annectens. The sequence goes on from NC_056743.1 coordinate 636,923,426, forward strand.
CCAAAGGTTTTACTTCTACCAGCATGCACATCTATGTAGCTTAATTTCAATCTATATCCTAAATGAGTCAGTCTCCTCAATCTTTCCTGAAGCCAGTCTGCTGAAGCCTGTCTCTATCCACCCTAGAAATCTAAATCCTCTTCTTCATCCTATCTAATTCCCTTCATAACTGCTACCTCTCCTGCTCCTATATCTCACCCTTTTCCCACTATGTAATCCAACCACCTTAAACTCCATCCAACCCATAAATACTTTTCTTCCTTTCTAAACATGGCCCACTCTCTCTTATCTCTCTATCTCACTAGCATCCCTTTTAACCACTAAATCCTCTGAGTTTTCCTCCACATAAAAGAATTCTGCTTTCATTATTTTGCTTTGTATTGCTTTATCCGTTTAGCAGGTAACTGCACATGGCAAAATCCTCCCAGTCTCTCACTAAATGATACATCTCTCAGCTGAACTCAAGCAATTCTAAGATCCCCAAACAGAAATATATGACACTATAACTGTTGCTCCTTCTAGACAAACAATATTCCTGCCTTATTCTGGAGTATGAGATTACAGTCCCCACTCGCATCCCCACTATGTATCAAACTGTTCACTATTGAAATAAAAACTTTGAAACAACTTACCTTGTATCTATCTGGACCCTTACTTGTCCTAAGACTATTCCCTCAACCTAAGACTATTTCCTTTTTTTTTCTCAATTGTTTTAATAGAAATTTTGACAACAAAACATTAATATATGATAATAGAAATATTATAAAACAAATATACATATTTAAAAGAACAGTAATAAACTACAAGTAAAATAACTATTTGCAATGATGTCTGCTATAAAACAAAGCTTTTTAAACAGAAAAAGAAATGTAATAAGAGTAGTTGTTAGTTATTAAAGTCTGTTTATCCAGCAGTTCTTTGAATTTCAACCATGAATTATACAAAGAGGTGATTTGTAGATGTTCTTGTTTTGATCATAAGTTCAAGATGATGGACTTCAGTTACCAAACAAATTCCTTCATAGTAGGAGTAGTCTGAATCTTCCAGTTCTAGGTGATGACTTTTCTTGCTAATGTTAAGATACTTCATAATAGAGGGTATTTTATTTTTGTGACACAAGTGGGAATAGGTGTCTCAAATAAGAGATTTGGTCAGCATAAATGTATCATTAAAAACAGATTGTAAAAGAGAATTCATATTATCCCGATATGCTTTTAGCTTTATACAATCATAAATACGTATGCTGCCAGTAAGCTTTAACATTTAGTGTATATCTCCAGCATCCTGTGTCTTTATTATACATCAGTTCAGCTTTATAGGTTCATAGGTTCATACTAGGCTATCTGCCCTAGGGCATTTGTAAGCCTAGCCAGAGTGTGTTTGGCTTTCGCCACCCATTTTACTATGCCCTTTTTCGAGGTTAGTTTACTGTGCCTCTGTCTAACAGTGACACAGAAGTGTTACCCGGGGTAAACCTACGATCTCCCATCCACTCATCAAGATTCCTCTTGAAGAGAGTTAGTGAGGGACTCTGCCTAACTTGGACTGGGATTTTATTCCAGAGTGAAGGGAGCCTCTGGGTTATGAATCTGTCCCTACAGCATGTCTTATTTATTTCAGTGCTGAGGTTCAAGTCCCTCGAGTGCGTAGCTCGATGGGATTTGGATTTTCTGAGGTGCAGCATGTCCATTAATTCTGGGTTGGACATGGCTTTATACGTCAGGCACAGATCGCCTCTAAGCAGGCGGTATGCAACTGAGTAGAGCTGGAGTTTCTTTAACCGGGCAGCATATGGCATCTGTTTGAGCCCTTTGATCCTCTTGGTGAGGTACTTTTGGGGTCTTTCTAGTTGCTGCAGGTGTCTGGTGAGGTACATCCCAAAAGGGGCATTGTACTCTATTATGGGCCTGATGAGGGATGAGTAAAGAGGCACAATGACCTCTCCTGATCTAGATGTGAATCCCTTCATGATTAGGTGGGCTATATAGAAGGTTTTTCTAACCACTTTGGCCATGTGGTTGTCAAATGAGAGATTGCTATCAGCTTGGGTCCCCAGGTCCCTAATTACTTCTTCTGTACTTAATGGATTACCACCTATGTGGTAATTTGGGGGCACTTTGTTTTTGCCAAAGGGGATGACTATACACTTTTTGGCGTTTAGCTTGAGGCCATGGCTCTGGCACCAGTTATCAGTTTCCATGAGACCCTTTTGGAGGATACTTGTGTCAGCTGGGGAGTCTATTATGGCGCCCAGTTTGCAGTCATCTGCGAACTTGGTTAACCACAGTCCTTCCGTGTTGGCCTGTGCCTCCGAGAAATATATACCGAACAAGAGAGGTCCCAGGACTGAGCCCTGTGGGACGCCACTTGTAACTGGTTTGGAGTCTGACATGGCTGCAGCAATGTGGTGTGATAAAGGTTCTATGTAAACCTTCTAAGAAAATATCCTCCCCTTAGTGATGAAGTAGTTTGTTTTGAAGATTGGAGTAAACTATCATCTTCACTTGGGGAGTTATTGTTAAGTCTAAAACAATTCCAATATATATATTGGTGAGGTACTTTTGGGGTCTTTCTAGTTGCTGCAGGTGTCTGGTGAGGTACATCCCAAAAGGGGCATTGTACTCTATTATGGGCCTGAGAGAGAGATATAAATTAGATAGAAGTCCCCTTACAAAGATATTCTGGTGCATTAGAATAATGAGTAAATCAATGAATATGGGGAAACAATTTCTTTCTATTTGTTGCATTAGATTAATCATGTGTTCAACTAATTGCCTACAGTTATGAATTTCTAACCATGTCTTTGCTTAACTCATACTTATTAATGAGATGGTCATCATTTTGTAACTTCCCATTGTCTAGTAATTGATACCAGTATAACAGGTTTTTGTCTTTAAATGTAGTCATTGTTAAATTAAATGTATTAATACTATTTGGATTGTAGGCAATTGGAAATGCAAAGAAAATTCATGCTTTGTATTCAGGGTTCCTGAAAATGACATTTTTTAAGGAGGTTATCATCGTATTATAATAAGAGTTAACTGGGTTGTTTTTGTTTTCTGTAAAATAGTCTTTTACTGACGAATGAAATTTATTGATAACAATTTTAGTATATGATTTTGTTTAAATTGTTGGATTTACACCAAATACCTCCCTGAATATCTTTCCATTTCACATTATATTTGTTATTTAACCAACAAATTATTGTCTTAACAATTGAGGATAAGGAATATAATTCTAAATCTAGAAGACCAACACCACCCAATGTCCAATCTCTAATTTGATGGTTTAAAGCCAGTCTAGGTTTGTTAGGAAACCATAAAGATCTCAGAAACAAAGAATTATACTATGTTATATTTTTGGAGGAAGTGGGAGGGATAAAGATTGTATTATATATAGAATTTTAGGAAGGAAAATCATTTTAATTAAGTAGAGTCTTCCAATGTGAAAAAAGTATTCCATTTATTAAGAGTTTGTTTTATGAAATGTGTTATTATAATTATTGTTATTATAATCGAGTTGTCATAGCTTTAATATTAGACCAGATTATACCCAAGTAAGTGATTTTACCATCTTTCACAATGTATTTATGTAATTTCGTATCTATTTTATTAATATTATAATTAACAGGTAATATGTTAGTCTTATTCTCATTAAAACAAAGTCCTGATTTCTTCTGGACTATTTCTATAGCTTGGAATACTGTAGTATGAGAAGAATTGCATTCAGTCAGTTAATAGGATGTCATCTGCAAATAATTGTGTTTTGGGGATTAAATCATTATTTATTAGTATGCCTTTTTTATTTGATCTTGTATCATTTGCAAAAGGTTCCATAACTAGAGAAAAAGCAATGGGGATAAGGGACAGCCCTGTTTAGTACCTTTAGTAATCATGACTGATTGGGAAGTATATGAGCCTATTTTAATGTATGCAAAGGAATTTTCATAGAGAAGTTTGATTAACTGTAAGAAATTGTTTGAAAAAATTACATTCCTCCAGTACTAATAGTAAGTACTTCTAATTAACTGAATTAAATGCACTATTGATATCCAGACTAACCAAAATCAGTTATTTCTTTTTTAATTGTTATTATAATCAGTTATTTGTACTATTCTCCTGATTTTGTCATAGATGCTCCTGTTCATTATAAACCTAGTCTGATCATTGTTTATCAACAATGGAAGAAATGGTTTTACTCTAGAGGCATAGACACCATGAATATTGTGTAATCTACATTTAATAATGAAATTGGTATTTCCTTATTCTATGCCTCCTACATAACACCCCTGTATGTATTTATTTATTTATTTTACATTTGTTGACCGGGATAGTCCGACTGGATGTATATCCATTTTCAGCAGAGACCCGGGGAGAAAAGCGCCACATTAAGACAATTTACAAAACTGAAATCTTGACCATATACAATACAGATAATGTCAGACAGGTAAAGCATTTCAAATACAGGAACATTTATATAGCACTGTTACAGTAACATACCAACATACCCGACTAAATAAGTTAAAAAGTTTGAGTAAAAGGATTAATAAAACATTTTTTTTAGGGTAACATTGTTTATAAAGTTTACCAAACCTTAGGAGGTGAGCTACTACAGTAGGAATTAATAGAGAATATCAGAGCACCTGAAATAGCATGCTAAAGATAGATAGTAAAGAATGGTCCTGCTAGGGGAGAAAGTGTCAGTCAGGTTTTGTGCATGGGCAAAGCCATTGGGCTTTAAGGACGATTCTTAATTGCTTCTTGAAAAGTGGGGTAGAAGAAAGGACTGTTTAGTTGGAAGAGTGTTCCAATAGTTACCAATAGAGTTTGAGAACAAGCTATCTCCAGATTTGTTGTTAGACTTTAGGGTAGCTTCTAGTACCTTATTAGCTGATCGAAGGGTTGTTAGATTTTTATATGGGCAGATGAGGGTAGAGAGTACGGGTGTATCTGTGGGATGGTGTAAGATCTTGTGTATTGTAGTAAGTTGCTGGAAAAGAATCTGGCTTTGCAATTCCAGCTGTCCTAGCAATTTAAGATTTTGGCAGTGGTTGGTTCGAAAAGGGGCACCAGTGGCAAATCTAGCTATGTTATTCTAGGCTGTTTCCAACTTATGAAGATTATTTTTGGATAAGTTGGTATAGATTGGGGATGCATAGAGAAGGATGGAGATTAAGTGAGTTTGGGCAATAGCAGTCCTAGCTAGAAGTGAGATAGGGTTTAAGTCTGTAGAGGAAACCAAGTTGTTTATTACCTGATTTAATGGTTGGGTTGATATGTGTGTCAAATTTTAGATTATGATCTATTGTTACACCTAAAAGTCTGGTGGTTGTGTCTGGAGTTATTACAGTACCATTATTTTGTTATCAGGAGCACCTATGACAATATTCAGGAGAATACTACGAATAACTGATTATACTAATAATTCAAAAAAAAAGAACTGATTTTGGTTAGTCTGGATATCAATAGTGCATTTGATTCAGTTAATTGGAAGTACTTACTATTAGTACTGGAGGAATGTAATTTTGCAATTTCTTACAATTAATCAAACTTCTCTATGAAAATTCCTGTACATTCACTATATCAACTAATCCATCTCCAACAACCATTCCAGACTTTTCCTCAGGAGTATTGAACCATCAACTTCCACCCTGGCTTTGACTAAGCCTTTGACTGCATATCTAGCAAGAGATGTCAATCAAAACAGAAAGATGTCTATTTAAATTAGCTGCACAAACCATTGCAGGCTAAAACAGCAAGAGAGACTGTCACATGATCACATATAAGAGTGGGCAACATGTAACCTATTTAGATCGAATAGGATATAAGGACTGCTTGAGTCCTCTTGGATGGGGCAGCAGGAATAATGAAGGAAAGTACATTTTAGACTTTTGTCTGGAAAATGACTCTATAGTGGCCAAAACATGGGTTCAGCAAAAGAGAGTGTCACAAGATCACATACAAGACTGGCCAACATGCATCTCACATAGACTTCCTCCTGGTAAGGAAAGGGCACTGGGATAGAATCAGTAATTGCAAAGTCATTTAGTCAGCCCACAACATAAACTACTGGTTGCCAGAATCGGCTTCAAGCACTAGTCAGATAAGGCTCCAAGGTCAACATTGAGACTAGGTTGAGGACGTGGAAGTTGGCTGGAGAGAAAGCACAGCAGTTTAAGGAATTGATCAGGGCTCTAACCCCTCAGAAAGAAGAGGAAATAGGAGTTGAAGAATAATGGTAGCACCTTAAAACAGCATGCATGAGGACTGTAGAACAGAGATGTGGATGAGCCCGGGTATAGAAATAAGATACAGAAGCAAAGCTAGTGGAATGCAGAAGTCCAGGAAGTCATCAAGAGAAAGACGTGCAAGAAAAAGTGGTAAACAGAAAAGACTTACCAGTCTAAGAAAGAGTACTGGTTGGCTAAAAAAAATATGCTATGAGAGTGATTGCAGTTGTGAAGAACAAGGCATCAGAGGTACTATACCAGCTTCTGGAAAGGGACTCTGCAGATGGCACAAAGAAACTTTGTCAAGTTGCAAGGTAAAAACAGAGACAACTGGAAAGGAAATTTTCAGCAGCTTCTGAATGAAAAAAAAATAGAAGCTTTACTGCCCCAGACACAGTCTACAATGAAAAAAAAGAGGAGCCCATCATAGTAGAAGAAAGAACAACACTAAGGAAAACTAAGTCAAGGAAAGCCAGCTCAGATGAGGTCAAGATGTTTAGTGAGTTAGGTGAGAAATGGCAGTATGGAGAGAAATGGCAATATGGTGAGAAATGGCAGCATGGAGAGAAAGGTGTATCCCAAATGACTGGTGCAGCATTTCTGCTGTTTGTTTCTAGTCTGTATTACTCTAGATTTTAATGCCAAAGGTGTCTGTAGAAGTTAAGTGAATACTGGTATTAAAGGGCATTGTCTTGGCATTGTTTATTTGATCTTTGGCAGGTTGTCTCGCATGGCCTTCACTGTTCACCACAATATCAGAATAAATTTGAGAATCATATAGAACACTAGTTTTTTACCTTTTTATTAACTATTTTAGTAATGGAAAGAGAATTTACTGCTCAAATAAACGCCCACAACTGGGTAGGAATTGCAAATGTTTCCTGTGAGTTGGAGAGTAAATTTGTATATTAAGCTGCTGTCTCTGTAATATCTGATAGGGATAGTCAGTTATATAGACTAATACTCCGATTTCTATTGGGTATCTTGCAGTGTCTGTTTTGCTGCTGTTGTGTATAATATTTTAATAAAAGGTATAGCTGTAATATCTTGGGTACCTGGTGCTTAATTCAAGTTGTTACTTTGTTTCCCTGGTCTGTGAAGTGCAAATTTAATAGTATCCTGTCTAAGCTGGTTTTGAGACCTTCACAGTGACTGATAGCTCTCCTATGCTGCTACTGCAACTAGAGGTTTCTTGGCTATTGATCTTTACAAAGTGTTTTAGCTCCTGCTGCTATTCGCTTTATGTATTCAAGCTTTCAAAACATGAAGTATTTGGAGTTTATTACAAATTGTAATGCAATTACCAGTGTTGGTGTACATGTGTAAAGGAGACGGAGGTATCCCACTCTTGTCACACTGCATGAAAGTTCTGGGGAGGTTGATTAACAAATATGCAGATTAGTAGAAAGTAAGACTGGAGATGAGCAGTTCTGATTCAGCTTAAGATGTGGCACAAATGGCCCAGTGTTTGCAGTGAGACAGTTGAGAAGAAGCTAGAGATGACGAAAGAGTCCAACTGGCCATTCTAGACTTGTAGAAAGCATATGACAAGGTCCCAAGAAAGCTGATTTGGGCAGTCCTGTGATGGTTTAGAGTCCAGGAAACATTGTTAGAGTTAATTCAGGCTATATACAAAGACTCAATGACACAAGTATGAACAGTGTTTAGACTCCGAGTGATTCCCAGTGGGAGTGGTCATTAGGGTTCAGCTTTAAGCCCACTGCTGTTCATACTGGTGATGGGACTACATTAGCAAACAGGTTCAGAGGGGACAGATCAACAAAGTTGCTGTGTGCAGATGTAGCATTACAGACAGACTTGGAACAGGGTCTTCGGCAAACAATAGGGGAACAGAATGCAAAACTGAACACACATTGGATGGAATGGAGTAAATGGAGAAATCAAAAGAAACTGAGAACTGAGAAAAAGGGAAATAGTTAAACAAGTTAACATTGAATACCTCGGATGGGTAATCGAAGAGAAGGAAAGTCTGAACACCTCGAATGGGTAATTGAGCAGAAGGAAAGTCTGAACACCTCGGATGGGTAATTGAGCAGAAGGAAAGTCTGAACACCTCGGATGGGTAATTGAGCAGAAGGAAAGTCTGAATGAAGATGTCAACATTAGAATCAGAGAGGCTACAGCCAAATGGCAGTGTCAGGATAATGTAGAACGAAAGAATGCCAAAGAAGCTGAAAAGTAAGGTGTGCAAAACTGTGGTGCATCCAGTACTACTGGATTGTACAGAAACGTGGGGAGTGACGCTAGAATACTTGAAGACATTAGAGGTGATGGAAAGGAAGTGCCTGAAACAGTGGGGTAGGATACACACTGTGGGACCAACAAAGAAATGTGAACATCAGAGTAGAAGCCAAAGTAGCTCCATTTGCAGAGAAGTTCAAAGATAACATATTGCAGTGGTTTGGGTACATGTGCAGAAAAGCAGAACACAATATGGTGAAGAAGATTTGGGACAGGCAAGAAGAAGCAAAGGTATCCAGCATAGAGATGGATCAATTGTTTGAGAGAAGATCTGTAACGGTCAGACATGACTATCGAAGAAGGTAGGAGAGTGGCATTGAATTGAGAGAGATGGCGACTGACACAACACCCTGACCCCATGTAGAAGATGAGGCAAAGGGAGCTGATGATGGAGTAATTTTCTCATGTTTTCAGGCAAGTGATTAATGCCTGTCCTGTATCCATCTTGTGTAGTAATATTACATCACAAGAAATGAATGCCTTCCTCATTTATACATCTTCCATACTTTCTTTTCCCACACTTCTCTTAGTCAATATCTAACATACATCTTGCAATGTCCTCATGCATGGTCCACCATCTGTGTTTCCTCTGGCAACTGTCTGCATGATATTTAAGTATGCCTCAACTTTCCGGCACAAATTTTACAGGAGATCCAGATGAGAAGCAGAGTTTACAATCTTAGTCTGTCATTTTGAAAATCAAACTTTACCAACTGCTATTCAAAAACACGTTCCAATCACAAAGCTTATATGGTCATACTCTAGATTTTTCTGTTCCAATTAAGAATAGAGTTTACCAAACTAAATTTATGGACCAAAAATTTAAACTTAATGTCCAGTTTCCTTATGTCTGTCTTTTACAAGTTGATTCATCGTACCTTCAATCATGTACGTATCTAAGAGTCCAGTAATATGTAAAGGGTCAGACTTGACCCTGCTCTTTAGGTCAGATTTACTAACCCATAAATTCTCGTATACTCATACCCATCTACTGTCTTTTTTCCTGAGCCATATACTCCCCAATGCTCTCCTAATCAAATCTTCTTGATTGGCAGTTTGTTGGATTAGTCCCAAAACATCACCTTTTGTGGGAATTTATTGATTTCTAACTTTTGTGTGCTTCCCTATTAACGTTAGTGTACATCAGATCCCGGTTTGTCCTTGACCTTTTCCTGTTTGGATTCCTAAGAAATATGTCATTATGGTAAATATTTTTGTATTCAGCCACATTCTATTCTATCCTATCCTACGGTACTTTCCAGTATTCTAACAATTCCAAAATACATGGATCCATCCTGTTGGTTTATCAGACTGGCAGTGCCAGCATCTCTTAGAGACCGGATTGAGCATCTTACTTGGTCAACTAAGAGTGTAACAATATTTGGAATTTTCAGATTTTAATGGCTGTCTTTGTCTCTAACTTGTTTGTGATCCATATTTACAATTGATTATTCCAGTTATTTTCAAACTTGATGGCGAACTGTATCTTTCAGTTCATCTAAAAAAATGTCATGAAACCAGAAAACTAATCCCTTCTTTCTTTTCAGTTCCTTAAAACCAAGCCAATTCTAATACCATCCGAGGAGACTGTGTCACATTATTTTTCTTTAATGCAATGTAGGTATTCTTCAGTCCTGCATATACAGTGTAATTTCTACCGGTTTAGCCAAATTTGACCTGAAATCTTTCCCTTGCCCTAAAGGATTGCACTTCTAACTCTTCCCACTGGGTTGTTGCCAGATAATTCTTAACTCATTTTACTAACTGTTTCTAACTCCTATTTCTAAGGGGAGCATAGCAAGTTCTAATGCAGTCGCATTTTCCTTCACTTGCTTCCCAGTTATGTACTTCCTGAATATGGGGCCATAGGTCTTCTGTTCCTCTTTTGTCACTCTCTACTAAATGTATAATTCAGGGATTTAGTTCTTCCCTTTCAGTATTTATTTTCCCATATCAACCCACCTTACATTTTCTCTGATATTGGCCTTCATTTACTCCTAACATCCGGCACTCCTAGCCACCCTCTTACAGTGCTACCCTTGGATTTTTCTGCTTCCATGTAAAATTTTACCTTGTGTTAAGATCTCAGAAAAACAAAAAAGGTATACCTGAATATCAGAAAAACAAAAAAGGTATGCCTGGATCCCACGGAACTGCCTAACTCTGGTGCAGGACCAACGGGAGGATGATCATCTGTAATTATCGAACTCTGTGATCGAGATCCAAATCCAGTAGTTTCCAGGCTCCGAGAAAGGTCAGATATTTTTCTCTGACTAGAGAATAGGAGATTCAGATTTGTATCTTTAAGACTTCTTACTAATAAGATACCCAAATGCTTTACCCCCCCCTGATTGTCCCATGTTTGTGGGAATGATTCCCTAAGTTTCTGTGATGGATGGATGGATTAAAAGATAACATTTGTGTCTTTTATATGTTTAACTTGTAACCTGACATGATTCCAGATTGCTTCAAAATCTCTCCAACCGTATCTAGGTGGCTGTATTGACTTTTGTTTTGCTTTTCATCACTGTGCAGAAGTTAGCCGATGAGAAGTTCGGTTTAATGGAAGAAAAGGAGAATGAACTCCACCAGTTTCGACTAGCCTTACGTGAGAAGGATCGTGACCTTGCACGTGTAACAGACGTTCTACACAGCAATGAGGATACCATCCATGTGAGGAAGTTTTTGTTTTACTGGAAAGTGGGCAAATAACAAGAAAGGGTTCATTTTACTTCTCAGAAGAGAAGAAATAGAGGAAGATTCATACTTTTGCTTTGTACTCCTACAGACACTAGGAAAAGGGGATAACGGTGTTGTGATTGAAGATTTTTATTTTTAGTGAAGGCTTGTTATGTTTTAGTCTGCTACAAAATGGCTTAATTAATGGGAACATGCCACTAGTTCATGATGCACTTTTGCTGTCCTTCACTCTGTTGCACTTCTGTGCCTGCATATCTGAAGTGAAATTCTTTAGCTGACTCCTAGAAACTGATGGTCTCCAACACTGATCCGATGAGTCTTGTAACTATGGAAATTTTCTGTAGTTACAAAACTGTTAGCATGAGGCCCTTTCCTTCATTTGCTTAAGGCTTTGTAAAGACTGAAACTGTAGAGTGAATATTAACATTCAGCCTTTTGATGGTCACAAACTGTTTCTGTATACTGGGCACCATGTATTCATAATAAGATAACATCAATAGTACATCTCCTTCTGCCTTTAGCCTCTTGAGATAATGCACAATTACATTTTTTGAGTGAATAGCAAAAAAGTGAAATGAAGTCGGTGAGAGATCAAATGGCTTTTATATGATGAAGTTTAAAGCGATATTGGAGTCCTGATAGATGGCCAACAGTCTGGAATGTCTGCCCTGCAGCAGCTGTCACAGTCACTCTGACTTTATAATGTAGCTGTAAGAAGCCGAGAATCGTGGAGTATGTTACCACTGCTACATTATATGAAAATAAAAATACATTCTACCCATCTAGTAACCTGGTACTCCCTGTGTTAAGCAGCTTAAGTGAAAGCATGTTTTACCAGCTGGGTGTCATTTTAATCTCTGAAAATGCTAAAAATGTATCCGTTTGAATTAGTCTGTCAAAGAGCTAAGAAAATTAGGTGGTCCTGAAACTTTCAATTGTCTGATGGAACCAGAGGTCTCGTAAGCATACAGAATTTGGTGCCAGTTGTCACTGCCAGCACTACCATGTTATCACTTAATGGGAACCCAGAACATGTGGAATATCTCAAGCACTTTCAGCCAGTGTGATCTGTCTGTTAAACGAGTAGCTGATTAAAGCAGTGAGCTGCAGATAAGCTTTTTTAGGTGGTCATAGCCCAGGCAGACCAGATTGCAAACACAAAGCAATTGCAGCACCTGTCATGAGAGGAAAGTATGACAAAATGCTGCATTCTTGTCCTAGTGTAAGGATCTTTCCTACATAGTCCATCCACAGTTTGCATTCCTGCACTACACAAACAGCTACTCGTACTGGGGAGGGACAATCTGCCAGTGCCTTCTACTTCCCCTTCCATTGGTTCATAGGCTTATAATAGGCTAATGACCGCTAGGCCTTTTACAAGCCTAGCAGTGCAACCCAACCCAGTTTTGTCGCAGTGTTCCTTGGACACCTACAGCTAAGGGTTATGTGGGGAGGGGTATATTAGTTGGAGATTAATTTACATACTGTCAACCTTAGTCCATCAGAGACTAGGGGCCAGACCAGGGGTAAATTTGCAATTTCCCATCCAGTGAGCAAGGTTTTGTTTGGATAGGGTCAGTGATGAACTCTGTTTCACGTAGATGGGGTTCTTACTCTGTACCTCAGGGATCCTTTGAGACACACACCAGTCTATCCAGAGCATTCTATTTATATTACAGGGAAAGAGCAGGTCCTTGGATCTAGTGTTTCTGATACTGTTTGTTTTATGGATGTGTAGGAGATCCATTAGAGCTGGATCTGTGGATGCCTTGTATGCCAGTCATAGATTGCCTCTCAGTAACCTGTAGGAGACTGAGTATAGAGATAAGGCCTGAATGCGGTTTGTGTAGGACAGGGATTCCTCATCTGATGAGGAATCTTTGAAGGCATTGCAGCTGTTGCAAGTGCCTCTCTAGGTACATGGTAAAGGGGGTAATGTATTCCATGATGGGTTTGATAAGGGCTAAGTAGAGTGGAATTATAACTTCCTTGGACCTGGATGCTATACCCTTGCCTATGATTTGGGTGACCTAGAATGATTTTCTTATTATCTTGGCTTCTTGTTAGTCAAAGACCAGATTACTATCTTCATATGTTCACAGATCCCTAACTATCAGATCACCGTTTAAGGGTGTTTTATTAGCTTGAGTGGACAACTTAACAAAGGGTGCTATAATACATTTCTTCACGTCGAGTTTTAATCCATGACTTTTGCACCAGTCAGTTGTTTATGTTAGACCCCATTGTAGGATATTGGTGTCATGGGGGAAGTCTGGGATAGCTCCCAATTAACATATATCTGTGAACTTGGTGACCCAGTGGTCTTTGACATTAGCCCTGACTTCCAAGAAATAGATGCCAAATAGGAGCGGTCCCAACATGGACCCTGGATTAATCCCCTGGTGACAGGTCTGCTGGTGGAGGTGGTCTCACCAATCCTTACTTTTTGGGTCCTGTCTGTGAGCCAGCCAGCAATCCAATGAGTTATGTAGGGATTTATACCTAATTCTGAGAGTTTGTCAACAATACCCAAGTGGGGTATTGTATCAAATGCCTTGGCCAGGTCATGGTAGGCAGTATGCACAATTTTCCCTTCATCCATAGCCTTAGTGATCATCTTGAAGAAGTCTGCAAGGTTGAGTAGGCAAGAAATTCCCTTAAAGCCAAATTCTGATGGGTCCAGTGATTGTAGGCTGCCAGTGTCCTTGGTGATAATTTCCATGGTAATTCATTCCATGTGTTTGCATATTAGACTTGTCAGTCTGATGAGTCTGTAGTTCCTGGGATATGTTGATGGCCTGCCCTTATGAGAGTGGATGACTGCTGCACCTCTCCACTCGCCTGGCATGTAGCCTCTTTTGAGGCTGTATGTTTTAGGCTATGTAGGAGGCAACCAGGGATATTGTCGAGGCCAATTATAGCGGTGTTTTTAGCCTTAGTGAGCGCCACCAGGTCCTGCTTCCTTTTGTTAGTTGCAGGGGATATGCTAAAAGGGATTTCACAGGGGGTAAGTGGGGGGAGGGTGAAGTTAAAGCTCAATTTATCAAGCAATTAGATTAGCTATGTCACCCTAGTCAGTGAAGGTTGTGCTATTTATCACCAGTTTTGCACACTGTTTCCTGACATAGATGAAGAAGACTTTGTGATTGTCCTTAACCAGGGAAGCTGTCCTGACCTAGTAACTACTAGACCTCTTATATTCTTGTTTGGTTGAATCAGAGAGACTTTGTCTGTGTGAGAATGACTCTTTCTGATTTTGGCCATGTACCCTCTTATGGTAAGGATTCGACCAGTGGCGGTTTGTTTTGTTGTTGGATCTGGGCTTACTTCTGGTAGATATGGCAACCTTGGTGCAGCTATTTACATGTTTGTGCAGAGTTTCTGTAAATAATTCTGCATATGTTGCTGTGTTCTTGGGGTTTGGAGAGCTATCACGTTAGACAAACTGTCGCTTAATAGGATGTAGTTTGCTTTAGAATAGTTCCTAACTGTTATGGGTTGATTTTTAATTTGAGGGAGATAGCTCTGTGGTCCAACCTCACCAATGAGGATGTGACATGGGCAAGGGAAATTTCACTGGGGGGTGAGGATGCTTTCCTGTGTTGGTGAGTACTATGTTCACTGTGTTTGATTCTCTGGTTGGGTGCACACTGTCTGGTCCAGGGTGTTAGTGTGGATAAAAGTCCAGAAAACATTGTGCCTGTGAGTTACAGGCAGTGCATGTTTCCAAGTCTATACAGGGCGGTTGTTAGTCTTCCATGAATATGGTATTTGGTTATATGGTGATTGGTGAGTGCCTATAGTAGGGCTAGGTAAGAGTTATGAGCTCCATGAGTCATAGAGGGTGACCTGTAGCTAGCCAGGACATGAAGAACCTTGTCTAGGGAGATTTGGACATGGATGAATGAACTCCAGGACATCCTGCTGTTTAACAAACCTGGAGCTGAATTTGCTAAAGTAGATTGAGGCACCTCCACTTTTAGCCCCCTGTGTGTGCTGCTGTTGGTCTAAATGTGTGGAAGGAACTGCAACCTTGCACTGCTATAATCCTTGCTGCTGGCTTTAAACCAAGTCTTGATAACAGCACAGATGTCTCCATTCTCCAAATGAGGAAAGCTTGTAGGGTGTGGATTTTCTTGTTTAGGCTCCATTGAATAGTAGCAACTTAAGGCTGCTTTTTTTTCCTATGTTGGTAATTTTTTCATTTTTGGCATCGACTAAAAAAGGCTCTAATGAGGTGGAAAGATTTTTAGCAAATATCTGAATGCCTGTGGGATAGATGCAGACCTTCCCTGGCAAAGCAACATAATTTGTTTACGATGTCCTCCCATGACACCAGAAACGAAGCCAATTATTAATATCCATCATTTTCATACTGTGGTATCATCCTTGGTGAAGGAAGAATGTTGCTTAGAGCAAGGAACTTACCTGTCTGTGACATACATCCAGAGAGATCCATAATGTCTCTTTTAATATAGTCCAGTGAGGTACATCTCAAACCATTTATACCCACATGGAGTATGGTAGAATCATATTGCTACCTGTAGTGCAGTGACTTGAGTGCATACTTGCATGATATTGCAGATCCTAGCTCCAGATAGGCAACTAGCTGTTATGAGAGGCGCATCTGAGTGTCATACACTCAAATTGCGTATGACAAGAGTACTAGGTAGGGTGTTTGTTTACCTTATAGGTTTGTTTGTTCTTGGAGGATCATTAAATCTAAGCTTATGTGAGGTGTTAGGTCATGCTTTAGAGTTTGCTGAGGATAGATTTTGCTGTTTGATGGCTTAAGAGGTCTTTGAGGTTTGGAAAGGTTTCTTTTAAGTACCTCCACATAAGGTCTGTGTGTGTTGTGAGCAGTATGTGTGAAGGATGTAATGTCTGTATTCTTTAGATTTTTTGCCTCCAGGGAAGTTATGAATGTACATCTCTTGCATGCTACACTAGTTTATTTAAGAATTTAAAGGTTGGTTTGAGTACATGAGACCATGAGACAACCGCTACATTGTCTCAGGATACCCATATCTACCAAAATAACCATAGAGACATTAGAAAATTGTAAATCCATGTTGTCAGGACCTGTATTAGGTTTGGGCTGTTATGGTTTAGGGACTTTGTTTTATAGGGGTCACCTGAGTGGTTTCTATGGTTAAGGCTAGATGGTAGATAATGCTGAGATCCGATATTAGTGCAGTTTAACACCCTAACTAGCTGCCCTAAGCTTAGCTTCATGCAAATCCTTTCTGTGTTTCCAGTTAAACTCCCAAATATTAACTGCAGTAGGTTTGCTACTATGCAGGGTACTGCTAACCCCCACTGTAGCGTAAACAGTGCTAGCACCCCTAATTTATAGCAGAATGAAAAAAGCCAAAAAATAACTCCCATGCCCTCTGGCCAATGAACAACCAAACTTTGACTTCCCTATAGTGCTTTAGAACCCAGAGAGACCAGGTAAACACCTTTTGCCACAAGATGGATGATCCTGGAAATTCTTCATGTAAAAGCACAGCAAAAGTGGTTCTCAAGTGCAGATTAACACCAAACCACTAAATCCATAAAAAAAGCACTGACTGATGAAATTCCACAAGTTTGTGTACAATGCCTGAGTGGACTATCGTGTCAGATGTTTTAGCCAGGTCAAGGTAGGCAATATGCACTGTTTTGCCCCCATTCTGTGGTATGGTGACCTTCTCAAAGAAGCCCACCAGACTGAACAGCCATATTTGCCCTTGACAAAACCAAACTGGGTTAGATACAGTGTCTGAAGGTTTCCTGTGTCACTGCTTATTGTTTCCCCAATAATTCGTTCCATAGCTTTGCATATGAGGCTAGACAGACTTATGAGTCTGTAGTTACCTGGCTACATAGATAGCCTGCTGTTGTACAGAGGTGTGATAGTTGCAGTCTTCCATTCACTTGGGACAAAACCTTTCTGAAAGCTTATTTTTGGTTGTTATTTGGTTTCTTGTTATTGGTGAGTACATTGAGGACCTGTTCCCTAATGACAGTTAGGAAAGTTATGGTTGGGAGTATTTCCTGAGGGGTGTTGTGGGGAGAGAAGGGATAAAAAGGAGCCAAATGTGTTGGACAGTAGATTTGCTACATCTTCTAGGTAGCAACATTTACAGTCAGTTCAGCAAATTGTTGTTTATTGACTTCAAGGTTGTGGATATAGATAAGATGAAAAAAGCAATGTGATTCTACTTGGCCTGGGAAGCTATTTTTACCTCATATTTGGATTTGGTTTACTTAATTTGCTCTCAGACTTGCTTGTTCATAAGTAAATACTACTCTAGCTACCCTTGCGTGTCACTTTAAGCCTATCCAGTTTCCCTTTTTGTGCTAGAAATAGCCCATTCCATTTGTTTATAGACCATCCTTACCCATCTCATGGTCAATAATTATATATTACCACTGATGAGAATTCCTGGGATCATACCATAGATAATTTGAAAAGACTCATGCATGGGATAAAGTATTTAGGAGCTGCCTCCATCCATTAGTAGTATGGGGGCATTCCTGTGATACATTTTCTGTTTCTCATCCATAGATCCAAGTTGTTCTTGAATATGGCCAGGGAGGAACATGTGAGCATTCCAGTTGTTGCATGCATCTGGGCAGATACATGCCAAAGGGGGCATTAAATTCAATGAGTGGTCTAATGAGTGCTGAGTAAAGGGAGACCATGCTATCCCTAGATCTAGGCACAATTGCTTTGTTTATAAACGGTGTAATATAGGACTTTCTCACCACAGGGAACACATGTTGCTCAAAAGTTAGGTCACTGACCAAATAACTTCCTAAATCCCAAACAAATGAGTCAACTCTAGGGGGTGTATTATCAAAGTGGTAGCTCCCTTGGATAGATGACTTTTAAAAGGATACAGTATTGTATTTTTTGGCATTTAACTTCAGTCCATGATTTTGGCATAAATTATTTATTTGACACAAGCCTTCCTGCAAGATGGCCTAGTCATTTTGGGATTCAGTGACTGCTCCTAGCTTATAGTCATCTGCAAACATAGTCAGCCAGAGCCCTTTGGTGCTGGCTTTTACTTAGAAAAGTAAATGCAAAACAAGTCTAAGCACAGATCCCTGGGGATTCCATTGTGGACTAGTCTCCTTGTGGAGGTAAATTCCACTATTTTGATTATCTGCATCCTAGCTGTGAACCAGTTGGCAATTCAATGGGTGACAGGGTTTTATTCCCCATTTATTTAATTTTTCTACTATGCCTGAGTGGGGAATTGTGTCAAAAGCTTTGGCCAGGTTGAGGTATGCTGTGTGTACCATTTTGCCTTCATCCATTGCTTTGGTAACATTTTCAAAAAATCCACCAGGCTGAGTAAGCATGACCTGCCCTTGACGAATTGTAGCTGAGACTGTTCATGTTTCGAGGTTCCCTGTGTCCTGATTGGTTAGTTCCATAAGTCTTTCCATGACTCTGTATATGAGGCTGGTCAGGCATTGGATCTGTAATCGCCTGGGTCTGTAAAGGTCCTCCCTTATGCAGGGGAATGACTGTAGCTGTTCTCCATTTGCTTGGTACAAAACCTGTATGAAGGCTGAGAGTGTATAGTATTGTTAGGGGTGTAGCTAAATCATGCTTCTTGCTATTTAAGATTCATCCAGGGATCTTGTCAGGACCTATTGATCTAGTAGTTTTAGCTTTTGATAGTAGTTTTAAGACTTGGTCTTGTGTGATAGCAGGAGGTGAGCCAGTTTCATGCATCTTGCAAGAGAGAGGGGTAAAGTTAGAACTAAATTTATGGACCAGTATGTTTGCTATGTCTTCAGCCTCATTGTAGGTAACATTGTTCATAATCTGCTCTGTATATTGCTGCATTGCATTTTTGAGATTATGAACATAACTAAAAAAAATGCCTTGTTATTGTCTTTGGTAGTTATTTTAGCCTCAAACTCTGCTTTGGTAGATTTTAAGTTTGAGTTATTTGTTTATTTCAGTGGCAAGACCTGTAACATTCTGGGATTGTTCTTCTTACTTTTTGTCAAAAATATTTTCATTTTATAATGAATCTTGTTGGTATTATAGTTCTACCATGTGGATTTGTTTCTGGGGTTTGCCCTGCACTTGTTCCTATGGGGGTACAGCTACAACTAGGGAGCTGTTTATGTGCTGGTATAATGTAGTGTGGTATACATTTCTAAGTATTCAGTGGAGGCGGTAATGTATGGTGAGGATTTGAAGCTTGCCAATGTATAGGTAGTTTGTCTTAAAAGAAATGTGTAGAGGTACCCTGGGTGGAAGGGATCTCGGGTTTGTTTTATTTTGAAGGAGACTGTGTTATGGTCAGACCTAACAAGTGATTACAAGGGATGGTTCAAGATGCTGTCATATTAGTTAGGACAAGATCCAAGATGTTATTCTCCACAGTGGGTATTCTAATTATTCCAGATAATTTCTATGGATAAAGTCCAGGAATCTGTGTGCTTGTGTATAAGGGGTGGTGAAGGTTTCCCAGTCTATAGCTGGATAGTTTAGATAATCTAGGAAAATGGTATTTGGTTTAATATTGAGTGATTCCAGTTCCTGTAGATAGGCATTACGGCTTTCTTTTGTCATAGGAGTTCTACAGCTAGCTAATATGCGGTATGGGACCTTTCTGAAGGTTATTGGATATGAAGAAGCTGTAGTGTATCATGTTGCTTTACCAGCCTTTATGTCTCTTCTGGATTTAGATTAAGATACCTCCATCTTTTTCTCCTCTTGCAGTGTAGCTGGTCTAAACATGTGGAAGGTGTTATAGCCCTGCACAGTTGGAGTGCTCTCTGTTATGTTAAGTCAAGTCTCCGTCACTACACAAACCTCAATGTCCTCCAGGGTAAGGAGTGCTTGTAGGGAGTGAAGTTTCTTGTTTAGGCTCCTAACAATGATCAGTAACACCTAAATATTTTCCTTTGCTTGTTTCATTATGTTGGTAGGTTTATCAGGTTGACCTTGCCTAAAAAAGGCACTATGGGGGTGGGCAATGACTTAAAATCAGTGAGAGCAGTATTGGTACACTCAGTATTAAGCAATTTTATCAATTGTCTTTTAGTCTAATGAGTAATTTAAGGGAAAAGACTTTGCAAAACGATACCTATGTGTTTCTTGTCAACAGCCAATAAACGGGGAAAGGGAGGGAATTGTGTTGTGAAATTATCATGAGGCAGGCTACAACCAATACACTGAGTTTTTAAGAACACAACTACAGTAAGGTGAGTGGGAAGGACAAACAATTAGACCCTTACTTAGCTTGAACTGAGTGGCGTGGGACTGCCTTAGTAAGAAGACAAGTCCTGAAATATCCTGACATACACTCAGTAAATTAAGAATGAGACTAGGATCTAATAACAGACTACTCAAACTGCAAAAATGCAGTGCAAATATGTACTGAAAGTACTAATACAGGCTTAAATACCATAGCTAAAGCAAGTAGAGTTTTAAAATCAGATCGTCAA
Organism: Protopterus annectens; assembly: GCF_019279795.1. NCBI lineage: Eukaryota > Metazoa > Chordata > Ceratodontiformes > Protopteridae > Protopterus > Protopterus annectens. The sequence continues at coordinate 636,944,082 of NC_056743.1, forward strand.
ATGAAAACGCTTATCTTCCTTTCTCTGTGTAATGCAACTATTACAGTAATTATTTAAATTGATGAGGGAGATTTTACCTTACTTTACAGGGTATTGCACTTCCTAATTTTTGCCAGGATTTTCTTATTTTTGTTATACAGCCTATCAATATTGGGATTCTCACAGGGTGGCTTGTTTTTGCTTGTCCTGTGCTTATTCCAGATAGGGATAGCTGTCTTTACACATCCTTTAACATGGGTATATAGGGTTTCTATGAACAGTTCTGCATAGGCAGCAGTGTTCCCAGGGTTTTTTTTGGAGTGGGGTGCTTAAAATTTAGTCAAGTATTCTTCACTTTGACAGGGCAGATTATTAGTGTTTGCATGGAGGATACAGCAGGGAAATCTACATTTTGTGGTAGGGACACACCTTGAATTAATGTGCTTTTTGTTTTGAGTAATTGACTTGTCTTAAGACTGTACATCATTTAGAAGACAGTTGTTTAATTTGCAGATTTTATCTCATAGCAGTACATCTGCTCATATCGAGAGAGGAAAAAAGACATTGTCAAAAGCATTGTGCATTTTAAATCAGGTCTGCATTACAGCATCACTGTTTTCAGTCTGACTGCTTTGTTCAAGTTCTTGATGGGTGAGAACTCCCTCCCCCACACTCCAAGACAGCAGTCTAGTGTTGTTGAATTCTGCAGTGCCTGTGATCCATCTGTGATTTATTTCCGCATTATTAGGGTGACCGACTACGTTTATTGCCTCACACAGTTGTTGTGTGTGTTTCTAATGGTTCCACTAGGTATCCTCTAGATGACATTAGTCTAGTTTTGTTTAGCTGAATCTTCAACCAAACTTCAGCCAAATGAAACAAAAATGACAAAAGTTATGCAGAAGTATCTCCTGCTACCCCTTAAACCTCTTTGTTTGCATATACTTACTCCAACGTCACACACCCACAGAGAAACAGTGAACAATTTAAAGGTCAAAAACTTAATTACTGCTGCCACACGTAGAAGTTCTACTCGTACTGATTTCCCTATACACTCCAGAGATTGATCTTTTGCAGTTTACAGTAGAGTTCTCATTCTCATAGAGTTGAATCGTTCAGCAGTTTACACTTGACCAGGATGAGTAAAGACATTTTAATTTTCTACATGATGTGACATTGAGTAACTGCAAAATAGTTTTTGGACACGCTTGGGTTATGTCTGTAAGAGTCTGTTTTGGACCAGTTCATCTGCGTAGTTAACAGCCTTCAGTGAATACACATTGTTCCTTATGGTTAAAAACTTTGGTGGACTGTTCATAGGTAGGTACTAGGCTATTGGCCTTAGGGCCTATATAAGCCTAGCCAAAAAGGTACCCTGGCTTTCGCCACCCAAGAAAATTATTTTCCTGTGCCCCTGTCAAGCAGAGCCACAGAAGTGATCCCCAGGGTGAATTTCCTAGTTCACATCCAATCATCAAGATTTTTCTTGAGTGCTAATGAGGAGCTTTGTTTGATTATAGATAGGTAGTTTCTTCAAGAGTATGGGAAGTCTCTGGGACAGGAATCTATCCCTCCAGCATGTTCTGTTTATTGTGGTTACAAGGTTTAGGTCCCTAAAGCATGTAACTCGGAGGGATTGGGATTTCTTTAAGTGGAGCATGTCCAACAGTTCTAGGTTTGACATAGCTTTGCATGTTAAGCAGAGATCCCCTCTGAGTAGGCGATATACAATGGAGTAAAGCTGGAGTTTTTTGAGACTGTCTGCGTAGGGCATCTATTTGAGGCCAGTAATCCTCTTTGTGAGGTATTTCTATGGCCTTTTCAGTTGTTGTAGATGTCTTGTGAGGTACATACCAAAAGGGGCATTGCACTCTATAATGGGTTTATTGAGTGACGAGTAGAGGGGAACAATGTCCTCTTTTTTTCCTGGATGAGAAATCTTTTGTGATGAGGTGTGCCACATAGAAGGATTTCCTGACTACTGTGGCAATGTGATTATCAAAGGAGAGGCTACTGTCCACCTGTGTTCCAAGGTCTTTTATCACACTTTCGGTGTTAAGTAGACTACCGCCTATGTGGTAGTTCATGGGTACAGAGTATTTACCAAAGGGGACGACCATGCACTTTTTGGCATTGAGCTTGAGGCCATGGCTTTGACACCATTTGGGATTTTGCTCTATCATTTAGTAGCTTCCCCCTTCTATTGTATAGTTTGTTTATGGCTGGGGTCCACCAGACAGGACGTCTGCCTTTGGAGGATTGGGTCAACTATTACGGTTTTTCATCGACTACGAACACCATCACAGGTACGTCAAAGTCATTTAATGACAAATTATCTGAACTAGATTATGTTCTCCTTAAAATTAAAAAAATTACAGATGGACAAGAATTATTTCCAAGAATGTATAAAGAAAAACATTGTTCCTAAGGGACTATGAGTGTGGAGATTCCCTTCAGGACTGATAGCTAATTCATCATTACACTTAGACTTAATTAAATTATTCGATACGTTTGGTATGGATTATATGAACTTGGTAGTAGGGGACAATAAAAAGACTATTGAATTATTGACAAAAAAAGCTAATGAACTGAACACAGCAGTAAAAAACGATTCAGATTTCACTAGTAATGATTTTGACCATCAACGAATTTTTAAATCTATTGATGAAAAAATGAAAATAATAAAAGACAGAAAGCTCAAAAAATTAGATTGTGACCTCAATTCTTATGGGCAAGGCACAGCTTACCCTCCACTCCCTATTTCCCAACAATGGGGGGCAAAATTGGTATCTCATGACAGTGGAAATGATAGTAACATCAATTTGAACACATTTGGAGATGAACGTGAATTCGAGGATAGTACTTTTTTAGAAACAGAAATGTTTCCACCACTCCGGAGATCCGAAAGACTAATACAACGCCAACAAACTTTTCAACACCAAAACCAGAAAAAGAACTGGGGGTCACAGAATCAAACTCGCATACGTGGAACTTTTTCCAGAGGGAGAAACAATTACAACAGGGGCCAATGGAGAGGGCATCAGTGAGCGAAATCTTGTTAACTAAGAGGCCCATCATGTACACTAACACTACTAGAGACTTTACTGTGTACAATTATTCAGATTTTAGTTTTAACCACAACATCTGGGATTTGCTTTCACGAGGTCAAACTTTTATTCCCAGCAAAAATATGAATATTGTGCATTCCATTATTGATTTGAAAATATTCGTTAGGAAATTAAACTTAAGTTTATTGTTCCATAATACTGAGCAGGTAATGAAACCACTTTGTTTCTAGTTCTTACAATCCTCCTTTGCATCCTACACTGGAAACATTTGAAAAAATGTGTGAACTTGATTTCCGTGCTCTTGAAGCACTAGGTATAAAGAACAAAAGTTATAATTTAACTAAAATTGAATACAATACCTTAAATATTCTAACAGACACAAAAAATATTAGACTCATTAAGCCAGACAAGGGAGGTGGGATGACAATATTTAACACTTATGATTACAATATTGCACTAGAAAATATTTTAAATAGTAACACATATACATTGAGTTCAATAAATTAAATAAATGGAGCATACAGATGCATTAGAGGTATTATTTATGACTTATTCATTGAAGGAAACATAAACATTGATGAGTTTAATTATATGAATGTTTGTTACCCTAGGACTCCAACTATGTTTGGAGTCCCAAAAATTCATAAAGATTTAAATAAACCTCCTTTTAGACCAATCGTGGATGCACAGGGTTCCATTACTAATCCAATAGCAAAATGTATTGATAGTAATTTAAAAACATATATATGCTGAAAAATATTTATTGAAAGATTCATGGGACTTTTTGTCAACTATGGGTTCTACTGAATATAATGAAAATGATATTTTTGTCACAATTGATGTTAAAGATTTGTATTCCGTTATTCCACACAATACAGGGATGGATTGGTTCAACTTATTTTTGTACAAAAAGGGTTTAATTCAAACCAGAATTAATTTATTTGATCAACTTTTAGATATTATTTTAAGAAATAATTTGATATCTTTTAACAATAATATTTATTTACAAAACGAAGGAGTAGCCATGGGGTCCCCATGCGGAGGCCTATATGCGAATATAGTAATGCATATATGGGAGAAAAAATACATTTTTAATTAATTATTTTTTAACTATTGTAAAACTTATTTGCGCTTTTTAGATGACATATTTATTTTATGGTGTGGAAGTCATGAGAAATTAGAAGAGTTTTGAACATATATTAATTCAACAACTACTTTTTTAAAATTTACAGCAGCAACAAATGTTACTTCTATAGCTTATTTAGATGTATTATTAGAAAAAGATATAAAAGGAGAGTTTATATCTAAAATATATCACAAAAAGACTTATAGCAATAGTTTCCTGCATTTTAATAGTTGCCACCCCTATACTCAGAAAAGAGCAGTTTTAAAAGGCCAATTTGTTAGGGCCTCCAGAATGATTAGTAAAAGAGATGACTTTATAGTTGAATGTTTGAATTTGTGAAATGTTTAGAAATAGAGGATATCCAGATAAATTGATAAACAACATTATGTATGAAGTAGTAACTAAACAAGATAATTTTACATTTTACACCTTTTACTTAATCAGGCTGTCATGGCCACTTCTAATACATTCGGTATAAACAATATAGGAAATTTAGATAGTGAAACCAGTATTCTAGAATCTATTAATATCACTCAAAATAGTACTGAAATACCAACTATTACAGAAGTTAAAAGTTTTACTAAGAGCTTTATTACTACTTTTAATTCTGATAGTGGTTTTTATAAATAATATTATAAAGAAAAATTGGCAGCTTATTGTGGCTGATTCATCATTACATTATCATTTTGATTTTACTCCATCTATAGTATACAAAAAGGGCATGAATTTGAAAAAAATATTTGGAACATAAATCAAATACAAAATATGGTAAAACATTTAGATGTGGTAGATATAAATACTGCTCTTATGTGTTTGAAACAAACGAAGTGATGATAAATGGTATTAAGATTCGTTTAAAGGAAAAAGCTTGTTGCAACAGCGAAAAAGTTGTATATTGTGCTCTATGTTGCAATTGTACTACGTTTTACATAGGTAAAATGGAAAGAAAATTTAAAGAGTGCATTGGTGAACACATAAGAGCTATACGAGATGGAAACAAATTAAATGCTTTAGCAAAACACATTAGTATAGATACATCTCATAATTTTAAATTTGTGGTTCTGGACGTCCTAAAAGTAGACATTAGGGGTGGTGCATAACAACTACTATTATAAAGGCTTGAACTTGAATGGCAACTAAGACTAAATGCACATAACTGGCCAGGTTTGAATAACGCCATATCTATCGCCAGTATTTTAAAGTTAAAATCACTCTCGAGATAAATTTATTATTATATATTTTATGTACATTTATTGGTTTATCACATATAGACACATCTAATATCATAAATATTAATCCAATAGTCAATTGTAATATTACTAAACTTATTATATATTTTATATCATATATTACATATTATTAGATATATTTATATATAGTATTCTTAGCATATTTTGGTATATTTATTACATATTCATAGCATTATATTCAATTTATTACACAATAGAATTGTTGTTTTTATGTTCACTATTTATTTATTTACAAATCCACCCATACAAAATTACATAAATATTAATTTTATATAGAATATAAATTTACATTTAGATCTACTACAATCTCTTTTGATTTATTTACAATAACTATATATTTATGATTCATTTATACTTATTATTTATACTGTTAAAAACTAGTTTATGTTGATAATTAATTTTAACACAATAAATTTTTATATATACTCTTCATATGGTTACGGTGTTTAGGATTTATTTACATAATAATCACATGCACACCATTATTACTATTACTATTATACCAATCTCATACTTATGCTGGTGTTTTGCTATTTCGTCTTACCTTAGACGAAGAACCACACCACTCTTCCCAGCGATGAGTACACCAAGCGCAACCTAAAAGTAACATTTAGCATATATTGTATGCTTTTTCGTATTCATACTAAGAACTGTTGCAATAGAAGGAAATTTGAGTTAGTGATTGCTTTGGTTTGACAAAAAGGCTTATTAACAGTTATATATACTTCATATACGTACTTCTTTGTTTTGTTTTAGTTATACTTTGCGCATGTACATTAATTTTGCTTGCATAAGAACAAAATTACCAAATGTATTAGTTTGACATAAGTGATTTATACCAACTAATTTCATACACATATATTTTACACACAAGGGTTTGAACACGGGTGTATAAAGACATTGTTTTCCTATACACACATATTTATTCATTACCAACTTGCCATTTGTTCGATACACAGAAAATTGTTTCATTTTAAGGGTGACATGTGCTGTTTCTTTAACAGTTTGAACTTTTAATTGCTTACATCACTGATAAACACTATTTAGTTTACAGGAAGTGATGTAATAACTGTTTGAAAAAGTTTGGCAGGTGCCAAACGAAAGCGCTTATCTGATTTTTTGTGATATTTGTTTAGTTTTTAATTAAACATCTGTCGGTCAAGTCCGTGGTTTTTTGTTTTTCTGGTTTTAGTCTGTTGTTGCTCTTATTGTCTTAAGAAGTGTGAAGTTGGCTTTGGAGAATTGTTTTATGGTGGTTTCCCAAATGGGTCTATGTTATAACAGTGAATGATCAAAAGATTGAACGCTGCTAATATCGACCACAAAATACCGAAAACAAAAAAGAGCGAACCGCCAGAACAGCAAATTTATTTCCAAGGAAAACATTCGCTGTTCCCAAAAAAAAAAAACCCACACTAAACACTATTTTAAGTGGGGGGGGGCTTCGCCCCCCACATCACCCCCTACTTAAATATACAAACTCCGAGATTGCACTACAGTGCCGAAAACGGCAGTGTGACGGAAGTGGCCAAGTGACTTCTTTCCCATGGAAAGAATTTGCTTAAAAGCTGCTTCGTCATTTTGCGTTTTTGACATTTACAGTTCGACCGACATGCATTTGACAGAATGTGTCGTCTGTCTTCTGACAGGAACCCTCCCTAATGGGGGGTGGAGGCGGGATGTGGATGTCTAGGGTGATTAGCTTGTAGTCTGATCTAACCAATGAGAATTTGACTTCTGGTGTGGAACACCGGTCGCCCATGTTGGTAATGACCAGGTCTAGGAAATTGCTGCCCCTGGTGGGGGTGTGGATAAGTTGATCCAAGGCATTGGAATTTATGAATTCCAGAAAATATTGCACAAAAGAGTTGGTACACAAGTAGTTCTCCCAGTTAATGTTTGGGTAGTTGAAATCACCCATTATTAGGGTGTTGGGTTGTACCGTAATATTTTCCAGTGTATCATAGGTTCATAGGTTGGTACTAGGCTATTGGCTCTAGGGCCTATACAAGCCTAGCCATAGCAATTCCCTGGCTATTTCTTTCCACAGTATTTGCTTAACTCCTCAAGAAATGAGGAGTGGGAATCCTGGGGCATGGTGGGGGATCTGTATCAAGCTACAGTTTGGATTGCGGTCTTGCCCAGAGTTAGTTACACTTGGATAATCTTGGATGCATTATGCTGAGCAACTAGCCTGGAGATGTGGATATCCTTAATGAATATGGAAATGCCTCCGCCTTTAGTGTTTCAGTCCAGGTTAGGTGGCTGAAAGATGTTGTATGAATTATAGCCTGGTAATGCAGGTGTGCTCTCTGGAGCCTTGAACCAGGTCTGTTCATGTAAGGCCTGGTCTTCCCTGAGCAGCCCGGTCTACGGTATTTTGTATCCTTGTACATGGAAGAGCAGACTGTTTCTGTTCCTCCAAGGAGTCAAAAAAACTGATGTACAAGACAAGACCCTATAACTGTACCTTCCCAGGGCTTTGAGAAAGCTGAAAAATGGCAACTTGAGCAGCATAAAAGGCTAGTAGTACTGGAAACAAAAGGTGGTCCTTTTGCAAATAGGATTCTCTAAGTGGGGTGCCTTTTGAATACCACAGTTTGACTGCATTTTAACAATTTACATAAGCTATACTTTTTATATATTTTTCCTTTAATAGGTACAAAAATTGAATCACTGGGGCATTAAGTATAAGGAGTAAAATGGTAAGCATTAACATCCATAGGATACAGTAGTAAACTAAGCATGTAACAGTGAGCTATAGTAATGCACAGTTAGCAGAAGTATGCAACGATCACTATAAGATAAATTATTGACATAACTGTACACACAGCAAGGCCTACCATGTATGTGCTTGAGGGAATGCAGGTCTGCAGATAAGAAGCTGGGTATTTAATGTGGAGCATCTGCTTTAGGTGAACTTTAAGCTGGTTGGTGAAGGAGGTAGGGGTGGGGAGCTGTCAGACGTCAAGCAGAATGTGAAAATGGCATATTTAAGGGTGGATAGATGTATTCCTTTGTCAGTGGCACTCCTGTCTTGTTTGCTAAGTAGGTTGAAAATGCTGTTACCTTTATGGAGCAATGTTGTAATCTTGTTTCTAACGTTAGGAATATGAGGAGTGAAAAGTTAGTGATGGGTCTACCCAGACCCAAAAATATTTTATGAGCTCTAGAGTTTGAAGGGTTAACTTATGCCTTGATATCTGGAACCTTGTAGGCCCTGATAGTTAAGGTATTTCTGAGTGCCTAAAACACTCCACTTTTTGCTGTTGAGATTGCCTTTGTCTTTTGCTTTCACAGGCCTGACAATTGAACAAGGACGTTAAGAAATTTGTGGTGCACCATTTGAAGTTTGAGACTAGGCAGTACAAATCCTGAAACTGAGAAAAAATAAATAAAAACTAAGTGTGTTTCACAAGAAATAACAGATAGTTGTGGAAGTTGCTTAATTTGTATAAAAGCAGTGTAATAGGCAATGTTTACCAGTTAATGGATTTGGATGAGTGAACTCATTTAACAAGTTCAAAAAAAATATAAACACAAAACTAAACTAGTAAACAAGTCGGGTAGCAGGAAAACCAATGCAGACCAGTAAAAGCCAAAAAGATTTAATAAGATTAAGCGCTTTTCGTTTGCTCTGTCAGCAAACTTCTTCAGACAACAAAAGTAATCACATTGTGAGTATATATACATTTTGCTCTGGGTTAATTAGTTGATTAATCAATTAACTTAACAGAGGCAACCAACTTCTCTAATTACAGAGCCATCCACTGACAATAGTAAAATACTTATGCAAAAATACTAAACAGCATTCACAACCAAATAGTGGTAGTAATAAATCTAAGAATAAAGGAAATTCTAATAATACTAATAGTTATGGTAATAGTTGATATAAAAAATAGTAGATATAAGAAAAACTATATATCTATATATATTATTTATATATACCAAATAACATATATCGATATGTGTCTTTTTTGTGTATGGAACATTTCTTATTTTTAAGTAAAACCATACTAGAGTAGATTTCAGTGTGAACATTCAATATAAATAAATCAAACATATATCAGCAATTCACTTTACAGCTTCTCCTATCTAAAATATGTTTATATCTAATTCATGTTAAAACCAGATGTATATAAAAATGAATAATAATTAATTAGAATATTCTGACATTCTATATTAATATATTTTCCTAAATTCATCTTTTTAGACTTTTAAGCTTTAACACACTGCTCAAACTACAGGTCTCATTTATACCTGGTAGATTATATGCATTAAGTCTAATCTGCCAAAATAGTTCCAGCTCTTCGAGTTGCAATGGTGCAGGACCACCTCTAACATCGAGCTCTGGCTGGTCTATAACTAAAAATCTGAACTGATGTCCAGAAAATTCTGCCACATGTTTAGCTAGGGCATTGTCTTGTTTGTTCCTGCTAATGGCATATGAGTGTTCATACATACGGTCATGGAGTCTCCTCTCCGTCTTACCGATGTAAAATGCCTGGCATCCCTGGCATTTAGCCAGGTACACTACCATTCTAGTGTTGCAATTGGCCCTACACTTCAGTCTATATTGAACATTATTTATTTCAAATCTGTTGGATTCAGTTACTAATTTGCAATAATTGCAATTTTGGCATTTGTACATACCAGTTATTTTTGGTTGTTTTTTCCGGCGTTGTTCATATAGTACCTTCAAATTCCTACCCTTCCTAAATATAGTGCCCGGGTATTCACCCAATTTGTTTAATATACTAGGGTTACTTGCAAAAATAACCCAGTTTTTACGTAGTATCCCTATACAGTGGTAACTGAATGTATTATAGGCTGTAATGAACTTTGTTTCTGGCGAGTCAGGTGTGGCAAGGACACTCAATTCTGTTACTACAGAATTTCCCATATTTTCTGATGTGATCTCTTGCATGGTAACTATCTTTTTCATTGACAAAATAGGTTTATACATTCCTTTAGTACGTTTGTCGCTCACTTTCAAGATCAGTCCTGAAATTAGCTCCAAAGGGTAGCCTCTCTGTGTGAACATCGTTCCCAAGAGGAATTGGGAACGATGTTCACACAGAGAGGCTACCCTTTGGAGCTAATTTCAGGACTGATCTTGAAAGTGAGCGACAAACGTACTAAAGGAATGCATAAACCTATTTTGTCAATGAAAAAGATAGTTACCATGCAAGAGATCACATCAGAAAATATGGGAAATTCTGTGGTAACAGAATTGAGTGTCCTTGCCACACCTGACTCAACAGAAACAAAGTTCATTACAGCCTATAATACATTCAGTTACCACTGTATAGGGATACTACGTAAAAACTGGGTTATTTTGCAAGTAACTAGTATATTAAAGAAATTGGGTGAATACCGGCACTATATTTAGGAAGGGTAGGAATTTGAAGGTACTATATGAACAACGCCGAAAACAACCAAAATAACTGGTATGTACAAATGCCAAAATTATTGCAAAATTAACTGAATCAACAGATTTGAAATAAATAATGTTCAATATAGACTGAAGTGTAATTGCAACACTAGAATGGTTGATACCTGGCTAAATGCCAGGGATGCCAGGCATTTTACATCGTAAGACGGAGAGACTCCGACCGTATGTATGAACACTCATATGCCATTAGCAGGAACAAACAAGACAATGCCCTAGCTAAACATGTGGCAGAATTTTCTGGACATCAGTTCAGATTTTAGTTATAGACCAGCCAGAGCTCGATGTTAGAGGGTCCTGCACCATTGCAACTCAAGAGCTGGAACTATTCTGGCAGATTGGACTTAATGCATATAATCTACCAGGTATAAATGAGACCTGTAGTTTGAGCAGTGTGTTAAAGCTTAAAAGTCTAAAAAGATGAATTTAAGAAAATATATTAGTATAGAATGTCAGAATATTCTAATTAATTATTATTCATTTTTATATACATCTGGTTTTAACATGAATTAGATATAAACATATTTTAGATAGGAGAAGCTGTAAAGTGAATTGTTGATATATGTTTGATTTATTTATATTGAATGTTCACACTGAAATCTACTCTAGTATGGTTTTACTTGTAAATAAGAAATGTTCCATACACAAAAAAGACACATATCGATATATGTTATTTAGTATATATAAATAATATATATAAATATATAGTTTTTCTTATATCTACTATTTTTTATATCCACTATTACCATAACTATTAGTATTATTAGAATTTCCTTTATTCTTAGATTTATTACTACCACTATTTGGTTGTGAATGCTGTTTGGTATTTTTGCATAAGTATTTTACTATTGTCAGTGGATGGCTCTGTAATTAGAGAAGTTGGTTGCCTCTGTAAGTTAATTGATTAATGAACTAATTAATCCAGAGCAAAATGTATATATACTCACAATGCGATTACTTTTGTTGTCTGAAGAAGTTTGCTGACAGAGCAACGCTAATCTTATTAAATCTTTTTGGCTTTTACTGGTCTGCATTGGTTTTGCTGCTACACGACTTGTTTACTCATTTAACAAGTTATTTGAAGTCACCCCTTAGCTGTAGAAATTGCTTAATTTGTACAAAACCATTGTAATAGACAATGTTTACCAGTTAACTAGTTTACCTACTAATGGATTTGGATGAGTAAACTCCTTCAACAAACTGTTGTAAGTCATATTCTGTCAATGTGGAATAGGGGAAAAAAGTAGTTTTTTTATCTAATAATGGTTGGGGTCCACAGGTAGTAGTGAGTTAGCGAGTTAATCGTGCAAATTCTTCACTCTGCTTGTTGCATGGTGGGAAGAGCTGGCCAAGTATTCCAAGTCTTAACTTATGAATATTCCCTGGTAAGACTATCACAGAATATCTATTTAGGATCCTGGTCATAGGAATTAGGAGAGAGTGCTATTAAGGACATAACTGATGTGTTTATTTAGAAGTATGCATCCAACCATTGTAGGGTCCTGGCCTTGTGTTTTGGTAGGAGCTGTACAATGGCAAAATAGAGTGAGGAATTATATCAGGTTTTAACCAGAATTCTGTTGTTTTTCTTTCGGCTTTTCCCGGTTATGGGTTGCCACAGCAGAACTCCGGTCTGCTAATGACTGGCAGTAAGTTTTTATGGTGCTGAGGTGCCAGCCCGACATCCGACCTTCAACGAAGGCACGCCCATTCATGCATGTCTTTCGAACACCAATCGACCACGGGGAGGACATGCATGGCGCTCCAGCCGAGAATCGAATGAGAGAACCTCTTGCTGTGAGGTGGCAGTGCTACCGCTGCACCACCGTGGCTGCCACTTTTAACCATAATTCAGTTGTTTGTCTTTTCGGCTTTTCCCAGTAAGAGGTCACCACAGCGGTACTCCACTCTGCTAATGATTGGCAGTAGATTTTTATGGTGCCGAGTTGCCAGCCCGACACCCAACCTTCAGCGAAGGAATGCCCATTCACACATGTCTTTCGGAGGCCAAGCGACCGTGGGGAGGACATGCAGACTCCACACAGAAGGCACTCCCCGCACCCTTGCTGAGAAGGAACGGGGGAACCACTTGCTATGAGGCAACAATGCAACCACTGTACCACCGCGGCTTCTTTAACCAGAATTCAGTAATAGTAAAAAAAAAAAATATATCAGGTTTATTCAAGTGAAGCCAAAATTCAACGTATGTAGGTTTGTTTCAATTCCTGCAGTAGTTAGAAGTCCAAGAATGTTTTTTGGTTTCATCATTATGGATAACTGATGCTTGTAGTGGTTAGACATCAGGGACTTTTTTGGTGGTTCATCTTTATGGATAATTGATGAAATTATCAGTTTCTTGATCTTTTTATTATACATTCCCTCAATGTCCATTTACTCGGACAAGGCTGTTTAGGTTAAAATGTATGTTTGGTATTGACTAGAAATAACTTCAGTTTTTAGTCATAAAGGGCCTTTTCTGTTAATATACAGTCAGAGAATCCAAAGTTCTTCTGCTAAGGATGAGATATCAGCATGAGACTTGAGTTTGTCTTTGTAATTAACATTTTCTATGGGCTTTCTGGCTAAGCAGACAGAAGTGAACAAGTCTTAAAGATGCCAGAAAAAGACGAAAATAAAATAAAGCAGAATTACTCCTTTTATGCCCTGCCATCGAATGTGAGGGAGATTATTGGTGAATGGTTGAGATGCACTCCTTCAGTCATTCTCGCTTTATTTTGTTTAACATCTTTTTTCACACCTTTTAGGCATTCTAACAGTATTCTCAGTTATGTGGCTGTTTTTTTTCATGCTGTCTTTCATCCTTGTCTGGTTAAAGTGTAATTATGTACCGTTTCAATATATTTCAGTGCATGGTAATCATTGGCCATCTGTTTAAGCGGATTATTTCAGGTATTTTGCACAGAAGGAAGTAATTTATTTTGAGATCCTGCCTCTCTTAGAGTCCCAACATGCAATAGACATACTCAGATCCAAAACTTTCTAACTGACTGACATACGACTTTGTGTTTCTGCTTCAAGTTATCTGTTGTGAGTCTGAAATTAGCACTGCAGTCAGTTTTTTTTTTTTTTTTACAATGTTTTCCAGTGAAGGTAAGATGGTGCTTTGCATGTGACCCGAGTTAATGCATAACACTGAACTTCTACATAGTTCATAGTTGTTATTGTTTACTTTGTTAGTTTTCAGACTCTGGGAGCAGTAAATCTTCTGTGGATATTACAAAGGTCCTTTTATTGAAAAGATTACAAGTCTGATTTATTTCAGAATGGTCTGTTTCTTTTCTGCCTTAACAGAAGGGACAGCTGAGCAGCATTAGCAGTGAAGCTTTTTTCTTTTGTTTAGATCATAAAATGATATTGCCACTGCTGTGCAAAGGTCAGGTTAAACTAGGGGCCAGCATTTATGTCCCATTCAGTACAACACACACACACACACACACACACACACACACACACACACACACACACACACACACACACACACACACACACACACACACACACACACACACACAGACACACCATGGTTGGTTAACAGAATTTCATAATTCACTGTGCAGTCCTGTTCTCAGCTGATCGTGTTTTATGCCTGAGTACTTTAAATATCTTTGTGTCACTACAGAGTTACAAAGTCCCCAGCTTTTAGAGATACAGCAGTTTCACTGGCAAAGTCTGTATGTAAATGTGGCAGCGTGGGGGCTCTGCTAATGTAAATTACCCATGTGATGTATCCTGGAAATTTTTTCCAGCATTGGAACAGTGCAGCAGAGCAAATTAAAGAAATGTGGGATGTGCGAAGTCTTTTGACATTGTGTACCCATTATGTCCTCTGGGAGAAACAGAGCTGTTAACATTATAAGAAATGAGTACCATGAAATCATATGCAATGTGTGTGCACACGTGTGTGTGCATGTGTGCGCGTGCACGTGTGTGTGTGCGCGTGTGTGTATCCATGCATTCAAGTAAAGGCATGACTGCAGCTATCCGGATGTCTGTGAGTGTGCGTGTCTGTTTGTGTGCATGGTAGGAGGTTCCTGTGGAACTGCATTAGGTGGATTGATGGGGGCAATCCTAGCACATTTATCTACTACTGCACTAATGCTCCATGCATAGACATAGTATTGATCTGTTAATGAGTTTTTGCTCACTACAACTTTATCACATCTCTGAATTGCTAAATATTCCTATTGTGCAACTAAATACCAGTATCGTTCAAATAGCGCTGGCAATAATATATCTTGGCATCCTAAGGAATATGCTGTATGCTTACTTGAAGGAAGGTGCTGAGTAGCAGCACTAAACTCAGTGCATGCTTTTAATAACCACTCTGTGCTTGGTATCCACTGCAAGAAAAGAGCTGCTTCCAGAAGGACCACTTAGAGTCTTATTCTGCAGAGTGTAAATTACGCAAGGACAGTCATAGCAGCACAGATAATTGAAAGCTAGAAGGGATAGAAAAGTAGAAGAGTTGGATGGAGGTTAGGGATAGGCAGCCTGCATCCACTGCTATTTGTATTTCTAACTTCTTTCATATGTTTTTGGATCACAGGAGTTGCGCAGTTTAATCAGCCAGAAGGACTGTGCTCTGCAGCAGTTGGAGACGATGTGCAAGAACATCCAACAGGCAGCACGTGACCAGGAGAAGAGGTACATGTACATCTCCAAGGAGAAGGACGCCATCATTGCAGCTTTACAGGAAGCACTGCATAGCAGTGGCAAAGACGTAGAGGTATGAAATGGGGGGTGTAACTGCTACAGAAGGAGAATGGCACAAAGAAATAGGCTGACATCGTAGTGCAGTGCTTTGTGGTTCCTTGTTGTTGGTTGTGCTCAGAGTTTGTTTTGACAACACAGCTATAAAAATACTGATACATATGTGTATTAGTGTGTATGTATGTATATATATAGATATAGATATAGATATAGATAGATATATAATGTACACCAGTATTGCCGTAATGTGGCCAAGTTTTATTGGTACATGTTGTGACGATAGGAGGTGCTGCCAGCTATGTCAGAAGTAGGGCAGTGGATGTGTAACATATGCCAGCACAGCTAGCTGGAATTTTGTATATAATTATATGTCATTTGTATATCAAACTGATTTGTACAGATGTTTGTGCTGAAAATGTATTTGTGAGGTTTGCTTGTGTTACAATGTATCAACAGTGCACCCTGCTGGAAGGAAAAGAAGTGTACATTTATTATTATAGAGTAAACTCTCAGTTAACCGGCACCCACGGGGATTGGTAGATGCTGGATAACTGTAGTTTCTGGTTGCTTAAGAGTTACTAATAAAAATATGCCTGACTAATACTGTACCCTATAATATTTGTTTGGTTTGATTTGCTCTTAGGGTGGGGTGAGAGGGAATGTATTTCTATCTTCCTTTTTAAAACCCAAAACACTAAAAATGTAAGATGTATTTCGGTGTGTGTGTGCGTGTGTGTGTGTGTGGGGGGGGGGGGGGGGGGGGGGGGCAGAAAGTGCAAGACATAAAAATTGCACTGTATTTCTTTGTTTTTTTTTTCTGGTTGCTTGAGTTCTGGTTAACTGAGAGTTTACTGAAACTGAATTAAATGTATACATTGTAACAGCATATACTGTAAGAGAAGAGGTAAATCCACCTGACTTTGAAAAAAATATTCCTAAAATTCAGTTACTTTATGGGTTAAGACCTAAAGAAGTTATCCCACAGTTTTGAAGGGAGTGAGAAATGCAATGTATTTACCAGAGAATGGGTTGTAGCTCCTGTAGGAAGAGTGGAATGCTTTTATGGTTTTATGAATTCCAGCAGCTGCACCACATCTCTGTGTATGGTAACATCTAGATGCTAAACCCTGACCACTTCTGGCAGTGGGGCTTGCATGGCAACCAGAAGTTGGATGACCAGATGTATGTGATATCATTCTGTACAGAAATAATGTTTTAATATTGGAGGAAACTGAAGTCTCAGCAGCATTCTGTATTTGTATTGGATCTGACAAGGACCATTCGCCCATCTTGCCTTGCTCTATTCAGCAAGTTGGAATAGTAATTATTTTAGTCAGTAAGGAATAGATAATGAGACTAGCCAAATACTGTTTTTCTATAACTGTACGAAACTTTCCATCAGTGTTATTTTTAATACTTCCTGTGACTGAAACACTGGGTTTACTGTCAACAGATATTTAGTATTTTCATGTTCTTTTATTATTTATTAAATATATTAAAACTTTTCATTGCGGCTGATCCTTTTTATTAAATATTTAAGTTTTGTGGGTATTTGTGCACATATTT
This sequence comes from Protopterus annectens, assembly GCF_019279795.1. Lineage (NCBI taxonomy): Eukaryota > Metazoa > Chordata > Ceratodontiformes > Protopteridae > Protopterus > Protopterus annectens. The sequence goes on from NC_056743.1 coordinate 636,961,254, forward strand.
ATTTGATGATAACTCTGGCCACTCCTGAAAGCCTTGCTGTTTGATCAACATTACCATTTGTATTAATATTAACTTTATTTGGATACCCTTTTAGAACCTTATAGTAACCGACTGGTGGCAGTGAAACTACCCTATAGTCTGGACAGAAGGTGGCATAACTAGTAAATCTTTTCCAGCTTTTCTCAGGTGTGTGTTTGTGTGCAAATTAAATGTCAGAATGTGTGTGTCAGCTACTTGGGGCAGGGACATAAAGCACTGGTGTCACAGTGCCAGTGCGGAGCCTTACTGGGGATCTGAGGAGAGACCGATATAGAGAAATCCAGACCCCATGCTGAATGTGTACCCTGAGTGCTCTTAAGGGAAATTGTGCTTGATACAGAGTGGTCTGCATCTGGAAATACTGAGTGTATCCATTTGTATTCCAAGTGAATGTCGCTCTCCAATGTCGGTGATTAGGATTCAGGCTCCTTGATATCCTGAACTGGACAACAGGTTTCATTTCACATACTACTTTTTTAACCAGTAGTATACCTTCTGTAAGTAAAATACCAACCTGTGGTTTCTACAGATGCTTCTAATAAGGTGATTTTGATGTCTAAAAACATCATCATTCAGGTAGATTATTGTGCGTTCAGAATGCTCAGTGTTTTGAGCTGAATTCTGTGGCATTAAAATGGTCAAACAGCACAACACACGCAGTCAAGCACATACACATTTTCCTTCTTTATTTGAAGTTGTTAGTAGGTCAGAGTAGATATTCAGCTACTGAAGGTATGATTGATAATTTTCTGGCAGATAAATCCTAGCTGCCTGGTTAGAAAGCATATTTGTGGTAATGGCAAAACAAGAAGAAACCACAGTGAATATAATGAAAGAAGGGACACCAGCAGCACTTCTACTTTAGAATGACAAGTTGTGTGACTCTTTCAATTCAAAACATCATTACAATCTTTATGTGAATTCTGTAGAAGACTGGTTCAGCTTGAAACTAAATTGTGTGATCCCAGGTGATCTTTCACTGTTGTATACAAAGGCAAGAAACAACAGGTACATAATGGCATTCCAGTCTTGCTGTGAGCTTCCATTGTGCCATTACTAACTTTTGACCTGGACAAAGCAAGTGTGTGCTTAGTTAGCAGAAGAAAATTGTTTTCCTCAGTGGAAGCACATATTAAAATGAGAATATTGCAAGAAAGGAAACCCCCGCGATTAAACTTTTGAGGAAGAGGTTATCCTGTAGGGCTATAAAACCTTCAATCATTGGTGGCTGTCAAACTTCTGACCTTTTGTCACAAAAGTAACTTCTGCAGCCATTGTAGCATTATTCCCAAGTGGAAGGCCTATTATAATGCTGATTTTTGTGGTTAATCTAGGAATATAATGCAGTTCATAGACTTCTCTGATGCAGGAACTGGAATCTGTTTTTATTTATTCTTCCTGCTTCTCTTCTGATGATTTTGTCTTCATTATTGAGTTATACTTCTCGGTATTAACAAGCCCATCTTCTGTAAATGTAGAAGTTAATAACTTCATCTCCTGATTTATTTTTGATTTAAAAAGTATTAAAAAATCAAACCTGAATCTACTGCATATCCGTGATACTTTTATTAAAACTTTTGTTGGCAGCATTTGACAAGTATGGCAGGGCTAGCCACCTGGCGGTGTGAATCTTGTCTCTAGATTGTCACTGGAGAAGTGACACCTCGGCTCCTAGTGTAAAAATGGGATAAGGGGCTGTGGAGGGATGGAGGCCTTGCACTTCCACTGTGCTGTTATTCAGGTGTTGTTTCTGTTGTGTACATTATCTTTGTTATAAATTGCCATGTTTGGCATTTACTGCTTTATGTGAGAAATACGAGAGTAACTCGTACGTTAAGTAAGTTAAGTAAGACTTAACATTTCAAATGAAGGCTTTTGTGTATTGGATAGACCTTTAGCTTTTAGTGGGGCCACAATACAGTGTAGATTTCATCCTGATAGTATTTTCATATCTAGATGTGTGTGTGGCCTCATATGAATGTTATATTAAGTGCTTAGGTAAGGTCTTGAACATTCTCAGTTTTTATCTTTGTGACTGGGTGCCTTTTGTGTAGTGGAGCTTTTGTATCTGCTAAATACAGTGTGAAGAATGTGCCCCCAGATATTAATGATGGTTTTAGTAAGGTGTTTGTTTGGGGGTGGTGGTGCCATTGCAGTGATATGTTCAACTGCATTTTTTTGTTTATGTGATGGAATAGGTATATATTTTTGCTTGTAATTTCTGCATGCCCTCATTGATGCAATCTGAAATACTAGATGTGCATGCATAAGAAGTCTTTGGCATTATTTTAGTCACTACAGGGAGTTATCATATGTTCTAGTATGCTGTACACAGTGTTGCTGTTAGGGTTACGTTAATGTCCCCATTTGGATGATCCTCGAAATGCTGCCTGTTGATGTTCATAGATGAATGTGTGGAATTTAAGCCTTCCAGGTCAGCCTTATTAGCAAACAGTGTATCTATGTATATTTATAGTTTATATGCTTTGGATGGATGCTTTTTTTTTTTTTTTTTTTTTTTTTTTTATATATAAACAATACTTCTGTCCTTTTTAACATTTAAATGGGACTGTTCCTTTAAGGGAGATGGAGCCTGCCTATGTGATTGTGTGGAACACGTCTCAATGTAATATTTGAGGATCTGTGGGGTTGTTTACTACAGCTGTTCCATATTAATGGATTATTATCTATTGAAAAGTATGTATTTAAGATGCTTTTGTATTTTTTTTATTTTTATATGGTCTGATGAAGCCACTAGATGAGTGGTGAAAGCGCTTCCCTGCTATTAAAGTTTTATGCTATTTTTAGCTGTGCTTCATTTAACCGTTTGTGTTTTTATCGCATTTGCTATGTGAGAAATACCTTGTACTCAGATAATTACATATTATAAAATGACCCCCCATTAATATTCCAAAACGTGCACGCTGATTTTTCAGCGTGCACGTTGTAAATCAAAGACGTATACTAATTGAAAAAGGTCTGGGCGCCCGGACTTTTTCCATTAGTATAAGTCTTTTTTTTTTTGGACAGCAATGGAGAATGGAAGAGCTCTGTTGCTGTTATCTCGCTATGTTAAATGAGTTTAACATAGCGAGATATCTTTATAAAAAGACAGCAACAGAGATTTTCCTTTCTCCATTGCTTTTTTTAAAGCTGCTTTGCTATGTTAAACTTGTTTAACATAGCGAAACAGCTTTAAAAAAGCAACGGAGAAAGGAAAATGTCTGTTGCTTTTTTTTAAAGCTATCTCGCTATGTTAAATAATGTCATTGTATAATAGCAATAACCCACTTCTGGGTGTGGGTAATGATGGATTTACCCACAGTTGTCTGTTTGGCCACTCGGGCTTCGCCGTCGTGACCAAACCAGACTAACCGTGGGTAAATCCAGCAATTACCCACACTCAGGCGTGGGTTATTGCTTAAATGTTTCAGCATCAGCACTGAGGCCTATGGCATTTCTTTTTTTTTTTTTTTTTTTTTTAACCTTGTATTGCTTTTGTGTTCCTCTTAAAACTGTTTTTATATAAATTTCTTGTACAGTCATTAGATAAACAATCTGGTCAGAACCATAACCACCTACTAAGGAATCTGACTGAACTCTTCAAAACCAGGACTTCAGAGATGAAGCTATTAATCCCAGTCTGCAGATAACTCACTCTGTGAAATCATGTAAAGAGGAGTAATGCACACAATCGACACTGTGTGTGAAACAAACTGAAAACAAGCATCGCTGGAAGAATTTGAATTCAAATATACTATTGTATGTACAGATCAAAACTTACTGATTTGGTTCAAAACTGCCAGCGTTAAAGCAGACCACTGGGAAAAATTATGAAATTTATTCCAGAACAAAAGTGTAGAGAAAAAGCGTATGCTGCTGTTAATTTAACTAATATAAGTAGTTAACAGATGGGTAATATGTAAAAGTCCCCAGTGGAAACTGTGTAATGTTTGCAGCAAACCAGTAAGAAGACTGCCATCCCTGAGAAGCTACATCTAGAATTAAGCCCAAATGTTCAAGGAAGCAACTAGAGTTACTGGGAGGGGAGTACAACATTAAGAAGAAATCATTTAATGGTTAAGGTAATAGGTCAATGCCACAGTTTGTATGATAATTGTTACCCTATAGCCAAGTTTTAAGTGTATGAAATTAGTTTTATCCTAGACACAGAGTGCCAGGTAGTAAAGAGTTCCATCCTTTGGGAAGGATGTGGCTTAACACTGTGATAAATTCTCCCACGTCCTGCTGAGCAGAACCTTTTGCTTCCTTTTGGGTCTGCTGTGCATCAGCCAACTTGCTTAAGTGTTCTAAAAGTGGTTGGGCAGTGCAAAGACAGAAGTGTGGGATACGTGGCTGAAGGTGCTGCTAACATGGGTGCGTATTTGGTGGTAATAGTAACCGCTGGGTGTATTTAAAGTGAAGGAAGAAATCCTAGCTAGTATTAGATTTAGGCATAACAAACTTTGATCTTCCTGTTCAAAATCCTTTCCCGTTGAGTACCTTTAAATTCAGGGTTTAGGTGTTAGTGTATATGCCATGTCTGTGAAAGGAGGGGAGGGGGGAGCCACCTTAGGATGCTTGATCATGTCCACGATTATGGTTGTATTTTTTTTTAATTCAGATTTTACAAGAATGTGCTGGGTACTGTTTTGGTAAAGGAAATGACAAGTTTATAGAATGAGACAAAGAAAATGCCTTGGGTAAAACAGAGGACATAGACCTTCCCATAAATAGTAGTGCTTTCAGACCTCTCAGTAAATGAGAAAGAGGATCTGTGTTATCAAATTGCTGCTGGAACTCCTATTTATTTCTGTCTGGTTCTTATTTTTCTCATTGTAGCAGCATCGGCTAAGTCTGTCACATGACTGTGTTCAAGATAACCAGTTTTGCAGCTTTTAAGCAGTGATCAGGATCTCCAGCATTAACATCAGGATCCTGTGAACAGTATCCGGACATGAACGTTTTCCTGACACCACCTGTTATATTTCATGTTCAATTATTCACTTGCAGCTTCATTTTTCTGACCCATAACTGGATATTTGCAGTACCGGGCTTATTGCATTGTACAGTAATATGATACCGTAGCTGCCCCTCTACTGTAGTACTTCATTCACACTAGACTTGTTATTGGTTATGACAGACTCTGATGCAAAGTGACAAAGCCAAAAAAAAAAAGTGAATCATTTTAATAAACCATTAGAATCATTTTTTAATAGCTTTGAAATGGCAGGAAAACATGCTGACTCATATTGAATTTACCTCAGTTAATTGTTGTAGCGCTGGTTGTGCAAAATACTGTTTTACCCTGAAGCTGCAGTGCTCTACAAATGGGACCCCACCCAAATCAAGGATTCAGGTTTCAGTTCGCATGCTACTTTTTAATGAGTAGCATTGATGGTCTAGGTAAAACAACCACCTCTGGTTTCGACAACTGCTTTTGATGTGTTGACCTATGTCATGAAAACACTCCTCCTGATGTATATAAGTTAAACATAGAGTAATGAATGTAGGTAAGCAGACATTTTAGCCTGTATTACTAATTTTCATGTACTACTTCATTTACCCACTTATATTTTTAAACTTTTTTTTTGGAGGGGGGGGGGTGAGTTAACCCCGAAAGTAGATTAAGAACATTTTTTAAGAATATCTTTAAAAAGCAAGCAACAGCCTCCGTGAAGAAGAATTTGTTAAATGTTTTTAAGAACTAGCCCAGGATGCAATGGCTGATTTTACTGTTTTGCTTAAAGCTACATGGAAATGAATGCAAAGGCTTAGAAATCCTTCAGATCTTGGTCTGTGGGTTTTAATCTTGACACACTGAATGTGCGTCTGCTAGCAATGAAAGTAAAGTGGTTATACAGACCCAAAGGAAATGGCCAAGATCTGCACAAAAATTTGATTTTCCTTGAGGAATTACAATACGGTAAGCCTGAACTCTGAAAGGTGATCTGTTCTTTTTGTCTTTTTTTTTTTTTTTTTTTTTTATTAATCTGTTGACCGGGTAAGTGAGCTGGTCTGGCTCAAACCCTTTTCAGCCATGACCCAGGCCTCAAGTACACGGGTAAATGAAAGTAATGTATATTGGCAAGTTTAGATTAGTCCGTGAACCAGCTGTTTTTGAAGGGGGGAGTTGGGAGTAAGCCGCATTACCTGGGGAAACCCGTGGAGATAAAGTAAAAACTTTTAAGCTTTCCTCAAATAGTGACTGGATGTGAGTATATTGAACCTGTACCATGTGGACTAAAGACTCTGAGTGAGGTAGTATGTTGCCTTAGCTGGATTCATATACAAAAGCAGCCTTGTACTAAATCTCACAAATTAGTAGGTTTATTTCCTTATGGGGGTTGAATGAAAGATTTAAATTTTTTTTTTTTTTTTACTCTAAAGGGTGCAGTGCTATTTAAGGAGTTCCCTACACTGATATATTGAGCAGCATTAAAAAACTTTACAATAACATCTGTAACATCTGGAATGATGCCTTGAATTTGTTTACTCATAGAAGATGATAGCATTTTCTGGACCACTGTTGCTGGAAAGTAATCCGGTTTCATCTTTTATATGTCGTTTTTGGATTTTTTCTTCTTTTGGGGTCTGAAATCAGCTTCTCTTATGTTTTCAGGCACTTTCTGATTCTTTAATTGGGCAAGGTTTGGATGCTCCGGATAGCCCACCTCGGTTATGCCTGCAGCTGAAGGACAAGGAAAGGCTACTTGCAAAGGCCTTACTGGCACAGAATGAGCAGCTTACAGTCCACCAGCAACAGGTTCAAGAACTGCAGAATGCAGTGACAATCAAGGAAAAGGTGGAACAGGTATGGAGAGAGATTTTATGCAAATTGCACTTTCATTTCCTTACAAAATGGACTAAACTAGATCTGTGTATATTGCTACTGTTTTATAAGAGAAAGCACTGCAACTTTTTGTATAGAGTTGTTCAAACTCAACTATATACAGCCATATCCAGTTTATCTGTTCATCTATTGCAAAATTAAAAATAATTTCACGATAAATTTTGTCTTATACCTTTACATATGAATTTACTAGGATCCCCTGTAATATTTTCGATACCAAGACACTGCGGAAACAAAACCCTGAACACAAATGCTGAAAATATCAAAGGGGTGGAACTTACAACTGTAAGAATTATTTTGCAGAAGGCAAGTCCCCCACATCCTCAGACTTATATGTATCAACTCCCGTGATTGTACAAACATGAACAAGGGAGAAATCTCACAAACCACCAGAATTACTGCCAATGCAAACTTATTCTCACCTTTGTGCTGATGTGATGAGTAATACTATGACAAAAAAATGCTACATCACTGAGAGGGTAGTTGGCCGTTTGAATTTGGCTGATGTTCAGTAATGGCACGAATAAATGACAGAAGGGATAACTGCAAATTATATAAACATGCATATTTTCTTATGTAGTGGTATTGTCTTAATCGTTGGCAGGGATGCTTAACTGGTGATATGAGCGGTACGAGGGATACCCATGTTCTGTGCTCTGTGACCTTGCTGTGGCATAACAGTCAGCTGTTTTACGCTGCATATGGGATACTACTGGCCATATCAATTTTTTCCCATTTTCAGATACTCCTTTCTGCTTTATGTGATGCAGATTTATTATAGTGATGATGACCCATGAATAAGAGATACATGTGTGAGCCCTTCCCCCAATCCACAGTACTATACTTCAGAAACGAGACCATTTCTGTACTGCACCTCTGAGAAATTCTAATACCAAACATTGCATAATTGCCACTTATAACGGAGTTCTCAAACTTGCAGAGTGACTTTTTTTGTTCGGCTTCATTAATCCCAAAGTCTTTTCATTGCAGAAAGTCAGCGTTGTTTTCATTGCTTTATTTCTAGTTAGATTTGGGTATAGACTTTAGTGCCCTATTTTAGAATGTAAACTGCTGCAAGTCAGACTGGCTTGCGCTGTACTATAGTGTCACTTTTCTTTGTCATATTTTGCGCTTACTAGTGGTAGTCTGATGTGCCAGGGTGTGTCCTAGTGCCATGTTTCTACAGAATTACCATTTTCTTTGTTTTATTCCTGGATGGCCCTATAGTATATATATTTTTATATATTTATAGTATATATTTCTTCCAACTTGCTTAGATTATACATATATGTATATGTGTTGCTTTTCCTTCTAAAGCAATTTGCACTACAAGTGTATATGTAACTTTCCGCCAAATTATATTACATTAACGATCTGTGCTCTTATTTGCATCACTAATTAGAATTTTTTATAGGGTTTATACCATCCCTATGATGTTTGCTGTGACGGCAATTAATTCACCATCACTTCTGGTAAGCTTACAATAAAAATGTGCCTGTTTAATTATCCTACCACCCCACCAAACAGGCTGTAATCTTGGTTTGAAGATTGCTTGTCTTCTGTTATAAGGACATACTGCATATTTATACACAACATTCCATTTGCTGCTGATTAGATAATCATTTTCTAATAATTATAGTATGCTACTGTAATACGATTATATGTAAGGGACTATACATTGTGTGTATCTGCCTAGTAACAGTGTGAAACCTGATGCTGTGACTTCTGATACTTCCAAATTTAAGTCCATTTTCAACAAGAAACTGGGAATTTTTGAAATTGCTATTACAGATTTAAAGCAGTGCCCCCCAATACACTTGTTGTTCGAACATAAAATTAGGGGCAGCTACCCCATAAAAAAGTGCTATTAAAGTCAGAATGCCTTTCTGTTTTAGTTCCTGGTCCTCTAAGGAAAATCGAGACCGAACACAGAGTGGCTTATTCCACTCACTGGGCTTTTTCCAAACAGTCTGACAGCAAACTACTACTGTAATCCACGGAGAGCTCTTTTATCCTGTTGTTGGGGATGTTGGACACTATTTGACGAACGTCTCACCAGGATTATGCCTGACGTAGCGAAGAGACTTTCCTATTGGCTCAGGCTGCCTTAAATGACTGTTATTCTATCAATTTTCTGTTTGTTACACCAATATTTAAAAAGTGTCCCTATTTTAGGGTCTTTGTCGCCCCCATTATTGATGGCTTTGTCCACATTTCTTGCTCCAAGAGGTTGAGAGGTATGGTGCACATATATGTATGTATGTATGTATGTGTGCGGGATACTGTCATCTGTCCCTGGTTTTGTAAAATATTTCAAATTTTTTTGCATCATATTTGTCTGTCCCTTGTAGAGTTTGTGG